>NW_020938175.1:0-6251 GCF_003984885.1 Neopelma chrysocephalum
TTCCCTGGGTTCGCTCCCGCCGGGAGGGCCCCGGGATGAGCAGGGGGATCTCACCTGGAGGTGAGCCGTGAGCTCCCGGTACTTCTTGATGGTCTGCTGGTAGTCGGCCACGGTCTCCTGCGCGGCCTCCACGCGCTTCTCGGCCTCCCGCACGCGGCCCGTGGCCATGTCCAGCTGCTCCCGCAGCTCCAGCTCCGTCTCCCGCGCGTTCTCCTGCAGCTCGTCGTTCATCTCGTTCATGGCCTCCTGCGGGGAGGGGCACGGGGGACACGGTCACACCCCCGGGGGGGAGCTTCCCTGGATCCCGCAGCTCCCGGTGCTGGGCCGGCCCTCCCAGCATTCCAGCCCTGGAGCGGCCCCAATCCCGGGGGAATCCTCCTCACCAGGTCCCCGACGGTCTCACGCAGCTCCCGGACCTTCTCCTCCAGGTCCAGGTTTCTCTCTGTCAGAGTCTCCACCATCTCCTCGGCGCCCAGAGCTGCATCCACCTGCAATCCAATCCCAATCCAATCCAATCCCAATCCCAATCCACGTCCACATCCACATCCACATCCACATCCACATCCACATCCGCATCCATTCCCTTGCAATCCAGTCCAAATCCACATCCCAATCCATCCACCTGCAATCCAATCCAAATCCACATCCACACCCCAATCCATCCCCCTGCCAGGACACACATCCCACTCCATCCTGGAGCTCAGCACCACAGCCAGCAGCTCCCAAATCCTGTCACACGCCGTGGGATCCCTCTGCCAGGCTGTGGCACCTGGCTGAGGAATTCCTTGCCCCATCCTGGGCTGAGGGCGGGGCACACAGTGCTCAGCTCCCTCCTGGGAGCAGGGAAAAGCATCCCTGAGGAGAGCAAACCCCTCCAGACCAGCTGGCAGCTCCAGGAGGAAGACCCCACGAGGGAAGAGCCTTGGCTTTGGCTCCTGGAGCTGTTCCTGGCTCCTGGGCTGTGGCTCAGGGCACGAGGCTGGAATTCCAGCTCAGCTGACAGTGACCACATGGAGCAGCCCTGGGAACACGGAGCATCATCCATGCCCAGAGCTCAGGAGTCACCCCACGGCCAGGCAGAGCCCAGCACTGCCCCACTGCTGGAATATGGCTTGGAATTAGGGAATATGGGACCAGGGGTGTATCATCACGGCATCCCTGTGTGTGGCTCTCCAGAGCTGACCCAGCAGCTGCTCAATGCCCCAAACAGCCCCAAATGGCCCCAAATGGCCCCAAACCTCCCTTCCCACCTCCTCCCCAAGGCCTCACCTGCTCCTTCAGCTCATCCACCGTCTTCTCCGCCTGCTTCACCTCCTCCTGCAGCTTCTCCCGCTGCTGCCGCAGCGACTCCAGCTCCGTGTTCTTCTTCTCCATCTGCTTCTGCAGCTTCACGTGCTCCTGCTTCTCCGAGGCCGACAGGTCCCTCATCCTGGGGCAGCCACAGCTCCCGTCAGGGCCCAGCCCAGGACGAGGCCCTGCTCCCTCCCCAGGCACTGCCCAGCAGCAGGAATCCCATAGGGGAGGGCCTGGGGGAGCACGAGGGGCCCGGGAAGGAGCTTTGGGAAGCAGAGCTGGGCTCCCACCTGACCAGAGCCTCCTTGAGCCGGGCGTTCTGCTCCTCCAGCTGCTTCACCTGGTAGCTGGATGCTGCTCCATCAGAGCCTGCGGAGCAAGGGAAGAACTGTGGAATCACAGCATCCCAGACTGGTTTGGGTGGGAGGGGACATTAATTCCTGCCACAGGCAGGGTCACCTTCCATTAAACCAGGTTGCTCCAACCTGGCCTTGGACACTTCCAGGGATAGGGCAGCCACAGCTGCTCTGGAAAAATCCATTCCAGGGCCTCCCCGCCCTCCCAGGGAGGAATTCCTTCCCAACATCCCACCTAACCCTGCCCTCTGGCAGTGGGAAGCCATTCCCCCTCGTCCTGTCCCTCCAGGGCCTTTCCCGAAGCCCCTCTCCCGCCCCACCTTTCTCCTCGATCTCGTGCTTGAGGATCTCCAGGTCCATGGTGAGATATTCCACCTTCTCCTTGAGGGAGTCCACCTCCTGCTGCAGGGACTCTGCGCGTTCCTCGGCCATCTCCTTGTCCAGCGTGGCCATCTCGATGGCGTCGGCCGTGTCCGCCATCTCCTCCATGTACCTCTCCTTGGCCTCCAGGGCATCCTTGGCCTCCTGCGGGGCACAGCGGGGTCAGGGCACACCCAGGGCAGCCTGGGGACACCCCACAGTGGGTCTCAGGCTGTCAGTGTCCCCTGGGGCTCTCCCAGAGCAGGTCAAATCCAAGCAACGCCAGCTCATCCAGGGAGAGGGGACAGCCCCAGGGTGTCCCACTCCCCTCTTCCCTGCTCCACCCACGGCAGGAAAACCATCTCCAGGTGAGGGTGAAGGCATGGAGACAGGGAACACTGGAGCAGACAAATAAATCCCCAGGGGAAACAAACCAGGAATCCGCCCTGGAAAAGCGGGGCAGGGAGAAGGAAATGGTCCTTGGCTGCTGGGATGGAGTGCTGGGAACTGCAGGCACAGGGGCCAGGACAAGGACACCTGTCCATGGGGAGAGAGGGGGAAAGGGAACACCTGGAGAGAGGGGAAGCACCTGGAGAGAGGGAAGAGGGGAAGCAACATCCCACCTCCCTCAGCCCAATTCCCAAATAAACCCGACGCCGATCAGGAGCAGAGGAAGTGGCCTCAGGTTGTATGGGGGGAGGTTTAGGTTGGATACTGGGAAGATTTCTTCATGGAAAGGCAATCAAGGCTGGAATTCCCCCCGGGGTCACCTCTCCCAGCGCTGCCCCTCTCCCAGGGACACCCACTGACCTTCTTGGCCTCCTTCAGGCGCTTCTGGAGGTCGGCCTGCTGCTCCTGCATTTTGCTCTTCCATTCCTGCACCTGCTCCAGCTGGATCTTGTACTTCTCCAGCTCCTTGAGCTTTGCCTTGTCCTCATTCCGTTTGATCTTCAGCGTCTCCAGCTTCTCCTCCAGGTCCCTGACCTGGGCACGGAGATTCTCCTCCTCCTGCAGCAGCGAGCCAAGAGTCAGGAAAGGAGCAGGGACATCCCTTGGACAGGGCTCTGGGGACATTCCTGGAACCCCATGGAACCTGCCCTGACTTTTGGCATCAAGTTTGGGGCAGTTTAAGAGAGGGACGAGGGCCCGGAGTGCCAGGGCAAGGGGGAATGGCTTCCCACTGCCAGAGGGCAGGGCTAGATGGGATATTGGGAAGGAATTCCTCCCTGGGAGGGTGGGGAGGCCCTGGAATGGATTTTTCCAGAGCAGCTGTGGCTGCCCCATCCCTGGCAGTGATGCCTCTGGCTCCCCCTGAGATGACCCTGCACTCTTCACTCCCGCTGCAGCATCCAGGCCATTCCCAGGTGATCTGACCCCAGGGAAAACTGATCCAGGTCCATTTCCAGCAGCTCAGCTCCCGGGGCAGGGAAAGGCTGAGCCAGCACAGCAGGACCCAGGGAAGGGCTGCAGGGATGAGGGGACCTGACCCTGCTCCCTGGCAGCAGCTCCATGGATAAAGCTGCAACTCCCAAAGCTAGGGACAGCAAGGAACAGGCCTTGGAAAAACCCTACACAACAAGGGAAACCCCCCCAGATTCCCCCTCTGGTGCTTCCCCAGCCCTGGACACTCTGATGCCAGTGGCACCACCAATAAAACCATTTCTGCACCCGGGTACAGAAACCAGTTCCCAGACAGGTCAGGGAACCGGGAACATGGGTGGGAACATCCCCTCTTCCCACCCCCTGGTGCCTCCCCCAGCCCCCTCCCCTCCGTACCCAACCCCGGGACCAGCTCCCACTATTCCCTCCCCACCCTCGTGCCCCAAATCTCTCCCAAGCCCTAATTAATGAATTAATCAAACCAGGATAGAAGTGACGAGGAACGACTTTAGAGATCAAGGCAGGAATAACTCTGCTGATGTAAGGACTGGAAACCCCCAAATTTGGGAAATGCCGGAGTGTCCGGGTGGGCAGGAGGGAGAGCCCCCGGCACAACTCACCTGGGCACGACTCACCTTGGTGGGCGAGGGCACGGGGGGTGCCCCCGGGGAGGGCAGGCCGGGCGTGGGGATGACGGGGGCCACCAGCGGGGTCTGGGCAGGGGTCCCGGGCTCGCTGCTGCTCATCTCCCCCCCCGAGGCCGAGGCCGACCCCGAGGGCCCGGCGGTGCCCCCGGCCGTGGGGGTGCGGGTGGGCTGGAACACAGCACAGGGGAGGGCTCAGGGGCACATCCCGGGGGTGGGGAGCCCTCAGCTCTCACCTACCCCCCAGCACCTCCCCAGGTGGTTCCCAGATTGTCACCATGTGCAGGTGACAGTGGGGACACCCAGCCCTGCCTGTGCCACTCGTGACCCCCAGGAAGGCTGGGACCTCACACTGCTCCGGAGGAGCTGGGAGCAGCCAGAATTCATGGATAATCCACCGGGGAAGGGAAGCTCCACAGGGTGCCCAGACCAGCTGTGGCTGCCCCATCCCCGGATGTGTCCAAGGCCAGGATGGATGAGGCTTGGAGCAACCTGGTCCTAGTGCCACCAGGGCAGGGGGTGGCACTGGATGAGTTCCAAGGTCCCTCCCAAGCCAAACCGTTCCAGGATTCCAGGATTCCACGATTAAAGGTCCCAACTCCAGAGGGTGAGACAGCAAAAATTCAAGAGCTCACCAAGACAGGAACCCAGTTTTAAGGAAACAAAGGGAAAATGAACAAGGAGCAAGTTCCCACAGTCCAGGGAGCCCCAGCAGGGCCTGGAGCTGCTTCATTAGTGCTTAAGAGGCTGTTAATTAATCACTGGGACCCAGCGTGGAGGCTGAACCCAGGAATGGGAAAAGGGGAGCCGGTGCCCGAGGGAAGCACCGGGTGCCCCCAGGCCCTGCTGGTCTCCTCACAGACCCTGTTTCTGGAGCACTCACCTCTGGCTGTGTAAATTAAATTTCCTGACTTTATTTTACTCCTGGAAATTGGATTTGTCGAGGTTTCACCAGGTGTGTGGTTTCACCCACAGCTGGGCAGAGGAACAGCCAGGCAGGAGCAGCACCCGCCCTCTGCCCTTATTTTTCCCAAAATAGAGGCAAATCAGAGTTAAATGGACTGCAGCAGGTCCAGAGCCCCTTGGACATGCCCAGCCTGCCCTCCTGGGGTGATCCTGGCTCTCCCAGGGGTGGAGAACAGGGAACATCTCTGTTGTGCCTCCTCCCAGACACAGCTCAGACCAGGGGTGTTTGTGTTCCTGGTGCTTTGGGGACCACAAACCCCTCACACAGAGGGCAGGGGGAGGTGGGATACTGGGAAGAAACTCCTTCCTGAGAGGGTGGTGAGGCACTGGAATGGATTTTCCAGAGAAGCTGTGGCTGCCCCTGGATCCCTGGGAGTGTCCAAGGCTGGGTTGGACAGGGCTTGGAGCAACCTGGGATAATGGAAGGTGTCCTTGGGTGGAACTGGATGGGCTTTAGGTCCCTTCCAAACCAACCCACTCCATCCCAACTCCTGACTCCATCCTAACCCCTGCCCAGTGCCGGTGTGAGGCCAAAGGATCAGGAGGTCCCACAGGACATCCCAGCACAGCTCCACCCAGCACAGAGACCAGGAACAAGAGCCACTCAAACCCAGGGAATGGGACGGGATCCCAGTGCCCCGGGGCTGATGGAATCAGCCAGGGAGGATGGAGCCCTTCCTGCAGCCCCCCCCAGCACAGGGGAGGCAGAATATTCTCCATTTCCAAACCCAACTCCACTGTTATAGAGCTTTTTGAGGATTTCTCTCCACGTTTCCTCCCCTCCAGCCACGAGCCCCTTCCCAAGGTGAATCCTGCTGGTCCCGAGCACAGGCTGGAACCACACAGCCCTGCAGGACACCTCGGGCTCTCCCCTCGGACAGGAAAGGTTCAAAATCCCACTGAAAAACACCCCACACAGGGTGGGATAAGCAAGGACCCCCCAGCAGAGCCTGGGCACTGCCACACAGATTCCAGGCTCTGCTCCCTCAGCCGAGCTCTGCCACGGCCATTTCAGCCAGGGAAGGGATCCCCAGGGATCTGGATCTGCTCCAGAGGAGCCCATCCCTGCCAGGAGCTCCCCTGGGCTCTGTGGAACCAGGTGGGAGGACAACAGGGACCAACGGCGGGACTGGCACCCCATGGGCAATGTTTGGGGTGGGGTCAGCACCCCATGGGCCATGTTTGGGGTGAGGTTGGCACCCCATGGGCCATGTTTGGGTGGGGTTGGCACCCCATGGGCCATGTTTGGGGT
>NW_020938176.1:0-4670 GCF_003984885.1 Neopelma chrysocephalum
CGTGCCCCTGGAGCCTCGGGACATGCAGAGACCTGGGGCTGGGGGGACACGAGGAGGGGACGCCTGGGGGCAGGTGCTCCTGCCCAACTCCAGAGCTCTCCACACCTTCACCATGACACTGCTCCTCGCCTCTGGATTTCCCCTGGACACACAGGGCTGTTTGCACCACTCCTTCCCCCCAAAATGGACACGGAAGCGGCTGGAAAGGGAAGCTGGGCCAAAGGGACACCGAGGGCTCCAGGTACCATCTCCTTCCTCCCTCCCTCCCTCCCTCCCAGTGCTAATGCCGGGTCCTTTCCATGTCTGCAGTGCTCACCTTGGCAAGATTCCCATGAGGAAAAATTATTCCCCAAGGACCCTGCAGGGAATGGTGATTTGGTGTCCCTGCCCACAGCAGGGCATGAAAAGAGACGGGCTTTAACATCCCTCCCAACCCAAACCATTCTGGGATTCTTCCGGGATTCTTTGCCAAGACCTTTGGAGTTTTGGCTCCTCCTGGTATGAAATATTTTTGGCTTCACTGATTGTCCCAAACCAGCTGGTTTTGGGTGTCCCCAGGAGGAGCCAGAGCCCAGGGACAGGACGGGACAGCCCCGAGAAGGTGCCGCTTGTCCCCGAGTCACCAGAGGGTTTTATAAAAATATCTACGAGGGAACAGCCTCAGCTCGTGCCAGGGGAGGTTCAGACTGGATACTGAGAAAATTCCTTCATGGAAAGGGTTGTAAGGCATTGGAAGAGGCTGCCCAGGGCAGGGGGGGAGCCCCCACCCCTGGGGGGGTTTAACAGCCCTGCAGAGGTGGCACTTGGGGACACGGTCAGCGGTGACCTCGGCAGCACCGGGGGAGCTCGGGGGGGTCTCAGAGGCCTTTCCCACCCAACCATTCCATGCTGCCAGGTGGATGTGAGCCCCCGTGGGGTGGGAGCACATGCAGGGAGCAGCCATGCAGGGCTGGGATGGCCGGGATGGGCAGGTGAGGATGGCGATGGCCCCAACATGCCCCACGCGCACACCCAGGGTCACACAGCACCTTCTTGGGCTTCGCTCCGCGCTGCGTGAGGAGGGAACAGAAGGAACGTTAGACAGGCCCTGCCAGGGATCAGGGAACAGCCCCGGGAACACCCGGCCTGCAGGACAGGCAGGAACACCGGGAATAGATCCAGGGAACAGCCCCAGGAACACCCGGCCTGCAGGAGCAGGAATAGATCCGGGGAAAGTGAAGCAAGGGAAGGTGGAAATCCCAGCAGGGCTCATCAGCAGCCTCAGAGTGACCCCCTGGCCCCGGTGACACGGATCCACCCCCGGCACAGGGAGCTCTGGGGAACCAGGACACATCCAAGGGGACACAGAGCATCCCATGGGGCACAGACGGGTGAGCCAAAGAAGGAATTGGGGTGCCAGGATCTCCCAGGATGCAGGAGGGAGAGGGTGCCAAGGGTGCCAGGACAAGGGGGAATGGCTTCCCAGTGCCAGAGGGCAGGGAAAAATGGGATACTGGGAAGAAGATCATCCTTGTGAGGGTGGGGAGGCCCTGGCACAGGTTGCCCAGAGAAGCTGTGGCTGCCCCTGGATCCCTGGAAGTGTCCAAGGCCAGGTTGGACGGGGCTTGGAGCAGCCTGGAATAGTGGAAGGTGTCCCTGCCCACGGAACTGGATGGGATTTAAGGTCCCTCCCAAACCATTCCATGGTTCCACACCAAACCAGTGGGAATGCCCTGGAGCATCGAGCAGCACCTCCTCTCCTGATCCCTTCTCCACACCAGCAGCATAAAACATTCCAAGAACAATCCCCATTTCAGCATCCTGATTTCGCTGACTAAATATTCTTTGCCTTCCAATTAATTCCAGGGCATAATTAAAGCAGGAGCCTCAATGCTGTGGGTCAGGCAGGGAACACAGGGGGCAGAGGCCCCAGCAGTGCCAGGGGCCTGCCAGCACACAGCAGGAAAAAACAAAAAAACCTCCAGTTTCTACCCCAAACACACAAATCCATCCTCTGTGTCCCCAGGATCACCCAGTGCCATCACTGCTCCCCAGGAGTGGTGACCTGGGCAGTGCTGGGGACCAGCTGGACTCCACAGTCCCAGGGGGCTTTTCCAACCTCAGTATTCCATGATTCCTCACTATCCCACCCCTGCACAGAGGTTTGGGTGGATTTCAGCAGTACCTGGAGACAGGAACCTGCTCCAGTTTCCTGTTCCTCAGGAAATGCCCATCCCAAATGGATAGGACATGTCTCTGTCCATGTCCCAGGAGCCACTGGAGCTCCTGGATAAAGACACTCGGAGGTGTGGAAGCCAGACAGAGCCAATGTCACTTATTCCAAGGAATGCACTCTTCCTGTGGGATGAGAGAGTCCTTGGAGCTGCCCCATCCCTGGAAGGTGTCAGGTGGGACTGGATGGGATTTAAGGTCCCTTTCAGCCCAAATCATTCCATGATTTCATGAGGACCAGGGTTTGAAGGAAGCAGCCAGGGAATGCTGCAACATCGACTGGACTCAGATCAAAACATGGAACACCAGGACCAGCCCTGGGTGATCCCTCAGGAACCAACCAATTCCCGAAAATGACCTTTTTACACCTTGTTTCCCACAGGTTCAGAATAAATTCACTTTTCCACGGGCACTTTATCCCAGAGCACTTGAGCTGGACGGGTGTGTCCGTGTGCTCTTCCCAAAGGGACGAGGTGCCGGGGTCACTCACCAGTTTGCTGGTCTTGGCAGCATCCACGGAATCTGTGGAGAGAGCACAGGCAGAGCTGTCAGCCCCAGGGACAGCCCCAGGGACAGCCCCGTGAGCCCCAGGGACAGCCCCAGCCCCAGCCCTGTGAGCCCCAGGGACAGTCCCAGCCCCAGGAACAGCCCCGTGAGCCCCAGCCCCGTGTCCCTGCAGCCAGAGGGCATCCAGGGCTGGGACAGGAGCCTTTGGGAAGTGGGAGTGAAGCAGAGCCAGGAAAAGGCAGCACAGCAGGGAGTGGGTTTGGGGGAACAGGGAATTCCTTGTTGGAGCTGCTGCCTGGGGAAGGCAAACACTTGGACGCTCCTCGGAACCAGGGCAGGTTCTGCTGCTCCCCTGGGGCTGAACCCCTGGAATCCCGGATCCCTGAGGCTCTGACATTGGCATGGGCTGTCCTGGGAGCAGTGGAGTCCCCCCTTCCCTGGGGGGTTTGGACCCGTGTGGATGTGGCGCTTGGGGACACGGAATCGTGGAATGGTGGAATGGTTTGGGTTGGAAGGTATTGTAAATTCCATTGATTCCAACAGGCAGGGACACCATCCACTACCCCACATTGCTCCAAGCCCTGTCCAGCCTGGCCTTGGACACTTCCAGGGATCCAGGGGCAGCCACAGCTTCTCTGGGCAACCTGTGCCAGGGCCTCCCCACCCTCACAGGGAGGGATTTCTTCTCAAAATCCCCCCCAAACTTCCCCTTTTCCCGTGGAAAGCCATTCCCCCGTGTCCTGTCCCTCCCTGCAGGTCCCCAGGATAGGCCTGGCTGGATTCCCTCCTTTTCCCAGGTGTCTGGGGGCACCCCCAGCTCCCCCTGTGTGCCCCCCTCCTGTGCCAGCTGGGAGGGGCTGGAGCTGGATCCACAGCTTGGAGCTGGATCCACGGCTTGGAGCTGGATCCATGGCTTGGAGCTGGATCCACGGCATGGAGCTGGATCCACGGCTTGGAGCTGGATCCATGTCCCTGCATCCCCCACTGCAGTCCCACTGCAGCAGCTGCTGTTTCCATGGAAACCCTTGGCAGGCAGCCACATCCCAGCCCTGCATCCCTGACTGCATCATCCCACTCCCGACCTGCAGCCCGGGCTCTCCCTGCTCCAGACCCGGCCAGTGTCCGTCTGTCCCGGCCCAGTCACCACATCCGTCCATGGGCAGGGAAGGGAAGGGAGCTGGGAAGGGGCTGGAGCAGCAGGAGGGGCTGAGGGAGCTGGGGGGGCTCAGCCTGGAGAAAAGGAGGCTCAGGGGGGACCTTCTGGCTCTGCAACCCCCTGACAGGAGGGGGGAGCTGGGAGGGATTCGGGCTCTGCTCCCAGGGAACGAGGGACAGGAGGAGAGGGAATGGGAAAATTCCTCTTGGAAAGGGCTGCCCAGCCCTGGCACAGCTGCCCAGGGCAGGGGGAGTCCCCATCCCTGGGGGGATTTAACACCCTGTGGATGTGGCACTCGGGGACACGGTCAGGGGTGTCCTGGGCAGTGCTGGGAGCGGTTGGACTCGATGGGCTTTTCCAACTTCAACAATTCCATGATTCTGTGCTGACTGCAGGATCCAAAGCAGAGAGGAATGAAAGGTCCATTTCACTTCCCCAAGTAAAAGGGAAGTACTTTCTTATGGAATCTAAAGAGGAATTTCAGTTTCCACTGTCTGTGAGAGGGGAAAAGCCACCCACAGCCCCCCCAGCCCATCCCGATCCCTCATCCCGTGCCCCACAAAGGCTCCCCTTGGCAGCGGAACCGACGGAGCAGCCAGGCCAGGAAGTTGGCAGAGCCCCTTCCGCAGCTCCCGGGATCCCACAGAGAGCTGGGGAACATTCCCAACAAAGCCCAGCCCGGGGAGGAGGGGCTGTGCCCGGGCCCGCAGCCAGGAATGGCACAGAGGTGGGAATGGGGAAGGAATGATCCATGGAGGGATCACTGCCCAGGGGTGGGAATGGGGAAGGAATGATC
>NW_020938177.1:0-362 GCF_003984885.1 Neopelma chrysocephalum
GTGACAGGTCCATGATCCCCAGGACAGTGACAGTCACAGATCCCCAGAACAGTGACAGATCCATGATCCCCAGGACAGTGACAGTGACAGATCCGAGATCCCCAGGCCAGTGACAGTCACACCCCCACGATCCTGATCCCTCCCCCAGCTCCGAGCAGCCGGCGGGGACGCAGCAGGGACACACGGCAGCTGCAAACCCACCAGGACAGGAGAGGAGGGGAAGAGCCCAGCATTCCAAATGGGAATTTCGTCCCACGGAGAGCCCCGGCAGCCAGGCACCCCTTGGAGCTGGCAGGACTGGCACGAGGGGACCCACGTGCCCCTGGAGCCTCGGGACATGCAGAGACCTGGGGCTGGGGGGA
>NW_020938178.1:0-365 GCF_003984885.1 Neopelma chrysocephalum
GACAGTGACAGGTCCATGATCCCCAGGACAGTGACAGTCACAGATCCTCAGGGCAGTGACAGTCACAGCTCCAGATCCCCAGAACAGTGACAGATCCATGATCCCCAGGCCAGTGACAGTCACACCCCCACGATCCTGATCCCTCCCCCAGCTCCGAGCAGCCGGCGGGGACGCAGCAGGGACACACGGCAGCTGCAAACCCACCAGGACAGGACAGGAGGGGAAGAACCCAGCATTCCAAACGGGAATTTCATCCCACGGAGAGCCCCGGCAGCCAGGCACCCCTTGGAGCTGGCAGGACTGGCACGAGGGGACCCGCGTGCCCCTGGAGCCTCGGGACATGCAGAGACCTGGGGCTGGGGGGA
>NW_020938179.1:0-362 GCF_003984885.1 Neopelma chrysocephalum
GTGACAGGTCCATGATCCCCAGGACAGTGACAGTCACAGATCCCCAGAACAGTGACAGATCCATGATCCCCAGGACAGTGACAGTGACAGATCCGAGATCCCCAGGCCAGTGACAGTCACACCCCCACGATCCTGATCCCTCCCCCAGCTCCGAGCAGCCGGCGGGGACGCAGCAGGGACACACGGCAGCTGCAAACCCACCAGGACAGGAGAGGAGGGGAAGAGCCCAGCATTCCAAATGGGAATTTCGTCCCACGGAGAGCCCCGGCAGCCAGGCACCCCTTGGAGCTGGCAGGACTGGCACGAGGGGACCCACGTGCCCCTGGAGCCTCGGGACATGCAGAGACCTGGGGCTGGGGGGA
>NW_020938180.1:0-365 GCF_003984885.1 Neopelma chrysocephalum
GACAGTGACAGGTCCATGATCCCCAGGACAGTGACAGTCACAGATCCTCAGGGCAGTGACAGTCACAGCTCCAGATCCCCAGAACAGTGACAGATCCATGATCCCCAGGCCAGTGACAGTCACACCCCCACGATCCTGATCCCTCCCCCAGCTCCGAGCAGCCGGCGGGGACGCAGCAGGGACACACGGCAGCTGCAAACCCACCAGGACAGGACAGGAGGGGAAGAACCCAGCATTCCAAACGGGAATTTCATCCCACGGAGAGCCCCGGCAGCCAGGCACCCCTTGGAGCTGGCAGGACTGGCACGAGGGGACCCGCGTGCCCCTGGAGCCTCGGGACATGCAGAGACCTGGGGCTGGGGGGA
>NW_020938181.1:0-343 GCF_003984885.1 Neopelma chrysocephalum
TGGCACCCCATGGGCCGTGTTTGGGTGGGACTGGCACCCCATGGGCCATGTTTGGGTGGGGTTGGCACCCCATGGGCCATGTTTGGGGTGGGACTGGCACCCCATGGGCCGTGTTTGGGGTTGGGTTGGCACCTCATGGGCTGTGTTTGGGTGGGGTTGGCACCCCATGAGCCATGTTTGGGGTGAGGCTGGCACCCCATGGGCCATGTTTGGGTGGGGTTGGCACCCCATGGGCTGTGTTTGGGTTGGGTTGGCACCCCATGGGCCATGTTTGGGGTGGGGTTGGAACCCCATGGGCCGTGTTTGGGGTGGGGTTGGCACCCCATGGGCCGTGTTTGGGTGG
>NW_020938182.1:0-343 GCF_003984885.1 Neopelma chrysocephalum
TGGCACCCCATGGGCCGTGTTTGGGTGGGACTGGCACCCCATGGGCCATGTTTGGGTGGGGTTGGCACCCCATGGGCCATGTTTGGGGTGGGACTGGCACCCCATGGGCCGTGTTTGGGGTTGGGTTGGCACCTCATGGGCTGTGTTTGGGTGGGGTTGGCACCCCATGAGCCATGTTTGGGGTGAGGCTGGCACCCCATGGGCCATGTTTGGGTGGGGTTGGCACCCCATGGGCTGTGTTTGGGTTGGGTTGGCACCCCATGGGCCATGTTTGGGGTGGGGTTGGAACCCCATGGGCCGTGTTTGGGGTGGGGTTGGCACCCCATGGGCCGTGTTTGGGTGG
>NW_020938183.1:0-4667 GCF_003984885.1 Neopelma chrysocephalum
CGTGCCCCTGGAGCCTCGGGACATGCAGAGACCTGGGGCTGGGGGGACACGAGGAGGGGACGCCTGGGGGCAGGTGCTCCTGCCCAACTCCAGAGCTCTCCACACCTTCACCATGACACTGCTCCTCGCCTCTGGATTTCCCCTGGACACACAGGGCTGTTTGCACCACTCCTTCCCCCCAAAATGGACACGGAAGCGGCTGGAAAGGGAAGCTGGGCCAAAGGGACGCCGAGGGCTCCAGGTACCATCTCCTTCCTCCCTCCCTCCCTCCCTCCCAGTGCTAATGCCGGGTCCTTTCCATGTCTGCAGTGCTCACCTTGGCAAGATTCCCATGAGGAAAAATTATTCCCCAAGGACCCTGCAGGGAATGGTGATTTGGTGTCCCTGCCCACAGCAGGGCATGAAAAGAGACGGGCTTTAACATCCCTCCCAACCCAAACCATTCCGGGATTCTTCTGGGATTCTTTGCCAAGACCTTTGGAGTTTTGGCTCCTCCTGGTACGAAATATTTTTGGCTTCACTGATTGTCCCAAACCAGCTGGTTTTGGGTGTCCCCAGGAGGAGCCAGAGCCCAGGGACAGGACGGGACAGCCCCGAGAAGGTGCCGCTTGTCCCCGAGTCACCAGAGGGTTTTATAAAAATATCTACGAGGGAACAGCCTCAGCTCGTGCCAGGGGAGGTTCAGGTCGGATACTGAGAAAATTCCTTCATGGAAAGGGTTGTAAAACATTGGAAGAGGCTGCCCAGGGCAGGGGGGGAGCCCCCACCCCTGGGGGGGTTTAACAGCCCTGCAGAGGTGGCACTTGGGGACACGGTCAGCGGTGACCTCGGCAGCACCGGGGGAGCTCGGGGGGTCTCAGA
Organism: Neopelma chrysocephalum; assembly: GCF_003984885.1. Taxonomy (NCBI): domain Eukaryota; kingdom Metazoa; phylum Chordata; class Aves; order Passeriformes; family Pipridae; genus Neopelma; species Neopelma chrysocephalum. The sequence continues at coordinate 862 of NW_020938183.1, forward strand.
GGCCTTTCCCACCCAACCATTCCATGCTGCCAGGTGGATGTGAGCCCCCGTGGGGTGGGAGCACATGCAGGGAGCAGCCATGCAGGGCTGGGATGGCCGGGATGGGCAGGTGAGGATGGCGATGGCCCCGACATGCCCCACGCGCACACCCAGGGTCACACAGCACCTTCTTGGGCTTCGCTCCGCGCTGCGTGAGGAGGGAACAGAAGGAACGTTAGACAGGCCCTGCCAGGGATCCAGGGAACAGCCCCGGGAACACCCGGCCTGCAGGATGGGCAGGAACACCGGGAATAGATCCAGGGAACAGCCCCGGGAACACCCGGCCTGCAGGACAGGCAGGAACACCGGGAATAGATCCGGGGAATGGTCCCAGGAACACCCGGCCTGCAGGATGGGCAGGAACACCGGGAATAGATCCAGGGAACAGCCCCAGGAACACCCAGCCTGCAGGAGCAGGAATAGATCCGGGGAAAGTGAAGCAAGGGAAGGTGGAAATCCCAGCAGGGCTCATCAGCAGCCTCAGAGTGACCCCCTGGCCCCGGTGACATGGATCCACCCCCGGCACAGGGAGCTCTGGGGAACCAGGACACATCCAAGGGGACACAGAGCATCCCATGGGGCACAGACGGGTGAACCAAAGAAGGAATTGGGGTGCCAGGATCTCCCAGGATGCAGGAGAGAGAGGGTGCCAAGGGTGCCAGGACAAGGGGGAATGGCTTCCCAGTGCCAGAGGGCAGGGAAAAATGGGATACTGGGAAGAAGATCATCCTTGTGAGGGTGGGGAGGCCCTGGCACAGGTTGCCCAGAGAAGCTGTGGCTGCCCCTGGATCCCTGGAAGTGTCCAAGGCCAGGTTGGACGGGGCTTGGAGCAGCCTGGAATAGTGGAAGGTGTCCCTGCCCACGGAACTGGATGGGATTTAAGGCCCCTCCCAAACCATTCCATGGTTCCACGCCAAACCAGTGGGAATGCCCTGGAGCATCGAGCAGCACCTCCTGTCCTGATCCCTTCTCCACACCAGCAGCATAAAACATTCCAAGAACAATCCCCATTTCAGCATCCTGATTTCGCTTACTAAATATTCTTTGCCTTCTAATTAATTCCAGGGCATAATTAAAGCAGGAGCCTCGATGCTGTGGGTCAGGCAGGGAACACAGGGGGCAGAGGCCCCAGCAGTGCCAGGGGCCTGCCAGCACACAGCAGGAAAAACCAAAAAAACCTCCAGTTTCTACCCCAAACACACAAATCCATCCTCTGTGTCCCCAGGATCACCCAGTGCCATCGCTGCTCCCCGGGACTGGTGACCTGGGCAGTGCTGGGGACCAGCTGGACTCCACAGTCCCAGGGGGCTTTTCCAACCTCAGTATTCCATGATTCCTCACTATCCCACACCTGCACAGAGGTTTGGATGGATTTCAGCAGTACCTGGAGACAGGAACCTGCTCCAGTTTCCTGTTCCTCAGGAAATGCCCATCCCAAATGGATAGGACACGTCTCTGTCCATGTCCCAGGAGCCACTGGAGCTCCTGGATAAAGACACTCGGAGGTGTGGAAGCCAGACAGAGCCAATGTCACTTATTCCAAGGAATGCACTCTTCCTGTGGGATGAGAGAGTCCTTGGAGCTGCCCCATCCCTGGAAGGTGTCAGGTGGGACTGGATGGGATTTAAGGTCCCTTTCAGCCCAAATCATTCCATGATTTCATGAGGATCAGGGTTTGAAGGAAGCAGCCAGGGAATGCTGCAACATCGACTGGACTCAGATCAAAACATGGAACACCAGGACCAGCCCTGGGTGATCCCTCAGGAACCAACCAATTCCTGAAAATGACCTTTTTACACCTTGTTTCCCACAGGTTCAGAATAAATTCACTTTTCCACGGGCACTTTATCCCAGAGCACTGAGCTGGACGGGTGTGTCCGTGTGCTCTTCCCAAAGGGACGAAGTGCCGGGGTCACTCACCAGTTTGCTGGTCTTGGCAGCATCCACGGAATCTGTGGAGAGAGCACAGGCAGAGCTGTCAGCCCCAGGGACAGCCCCGTGAGCCCCAGCCCCGTGTCCCTGCAGCCAGAGGGCATCCAGGGCTGGGACAGGAGCCTTTGGGAAGTGGGAGTGAAGCAGAGCCAGGAAAAGGCAGCACAGCAGGGCGTGGGTTTGGGGGAACAGGGAATTCCTTGTTGGAGCTGCTGCCTGGGGAAGGCAAACACTTGGACGCTCCTCGGAACCAGGGCAGGTTCTGCTGCTCCCCTGGGGCTGAACCCCTGGAATCCTGGATCCCTGAGGCTCCGACACTGGCATGGGCTGTCCTGGGAGCAGTGGAGTCCCCCCTTCCCTGGGGGGTTTGGACCCGTGTGGATGTGGCACTTGGGGACACGGAATAGTGGAATGGTGGAATGGTTTGGGTTGGAAGGTATTGTAAATTCCATTGATTCCAACAGGCAGGGACACCATCCACTACCCCACATTGCTCCAAGCCCTGTCCAGCCTGGCCTTGGACACTTCCAGGGATCCAGGGGCAGCCACAGCTTCTCTGGGCAACCTGTGCCAGGGCCTCCCCACCCTCACAGGGAGGGATTTCTCCTCAAAATCCCCCACAAACTTCCCCTTTTCCAGTGGGAAGCCATTCCCCCGTGTCCTGTCCCTCCCTGCAGGTCTCCAGGATAGGTCTGGCTGGATTCCCTCCTTTTCCCAGGTGTCTGGGGGCACCCCCAGCTCCCCCTGTGTGCCCCCTCCTGTGCCAGCTGGGAGGGGCTGGAGCTGGATCCACGGCATGGAGCTGGATCCACGGCATGGAGCTGGATCCAGGGCTTGGAGCTGGATCCATGTCCCTGCATCCCCCACTGCAGTCCCACTGCAGCAGCTGCTGTTTCCATGGAAACCCTTGGCAGGCAGCCACATCCCAGCCCTGCATCCCTGACTGCATCATCCCACTCCCGACCTGCAGCCCGGGCTCCCCCTGCTCCAGACCCGGCCAGTGTCCGTCTGTCCCGGCCCAGTCACCACATCCGTCCATGTGCAGGGAAGGGAAGGGAGCTGGGAAGGGGCTGGAGCAGCAGGAGGGGCTGAGGGAGCTGGGGGGGCTCAGCCTGGAGCAAAGGAGGCTCAGGGGGGACCTTCTGGCTCTGCAACCCCCTGACAGGAGGGGGGAGCTGGGAGGGATTCGGGCTCTGCTCCCAGGGAACAAGGGACAGGAGGAGAGGGAATGGGAAAATTCCTCCTGGAAAGGGCTGCCCAGCCCTGGCACAGCTGCCCAGGGCAGGGGGGAGTCCCCATCCCTGGGGGGATTTAACACCCTGTGGATGTGGCACTCGGGGACACGGTCAGGGGTGTCCTGGGCAGTGCTGGGAACGGTTGGACTCGATGGGCTTTTCCAACTTCAACAATTCCATGATTCTGTGCTGACTGCAGGATCCAAAGCAGACAGGAATGAAAGGTCCATTTCACTTTCCCAAGTAAAAGGGAAGTACTTTCTTATGGAATCTAAAGAGGAATTTCAGTTTCCACTGTCTGTGAGAGGGGAAAAGCCACCCACAGCCCCCCCAGCCCATCCCGATCCCTCATCCCGTGCCCCACAAAGGCTCCCCTTGGCAGCGGAACCGACGGAGCAGCCAGGCCAGGAAGTTGGCAGAGCCCCTTCCGCAGCTCCCGGGATCCCACAGAGAGCTGGGGAACATTCCCAACAAAGCCCAGCCCGGGGAGGAGGGGCTGTGCCCGGGCCCGCAGCCAGGAATGGCACAGAGGTGGGAATGGGGAAGGAATGATCCATGGAGGGATCACTGCCCAGGGGTGGGAATGGGGAAGGAATGATC
>NW_020938184.1:0-2648 GCF_003984885.1 Neopelma chrysocephalum
CTGCCCTAAAGATCCCTGCCCTAAAGATCCCTGCCCTAAAGATCCCTTGCCCTGAGGATCTCTGCCCTAAAGATCCCCTGCCCCAAGGAGCCACTGTGGAGAGCGCTGGGCACCTGGCCCATCAGCCAGACCCGTGTCCCCAAGCCTCACTGCCATGTCCCCAAGCCTCACTGCCATGTCCCCAAGCCTCACTGCTCTGCCAGGTCCAGACCCCAAATTCCTGCCTGGCATCCTTGTCCCTGGAGCAGGACTCCAATGGAACCACACACAGTGTCCCCAAGCCTCGCTGCCCCTGCCAGGCCCAGACCCCGAATTCCTGCCTGGCACCTGCGGCAGGGATAGATGGGATATTGGGAAAGCATTCCTGGCTGTGAGGGTGGTGAGGCCCTGGCACAGGTTGCCCAGAGAAGCTGTGGCTGCCCCTGGATCCCTGGAAGTGTCCAAGGCCAGGCTGGATGGGGCTGGAGCAACCTGGGATAGTGGGAGGTGTTCCCAAACCACAGGGAAAAGGAACCACTTATTGGGCTTTTCCAGACAAAAGCACCCTGGATCCGTGAGCCTGAGTGATCCAAGGGCCGTGTCCATCCCTGGAGGAGCCACGTGCAGGCTCACCCGGATTTAACCTTAAGATAATTAAGGATATTAGAGCTGCTCTAATGAACCAGCTCCTCTCCTCACACACAGCTCCACTCCCTAAATCCAGACTATATAAGCTCTTTCCACATCCAGGATCCAGCAAATGCTGCAGCAGTGAGGAAATGCAGTTTACCAACGGGAGAACAGTGTAGGATGCTTTGGGCTGCCCCTGAAACCCCTCTGGGACATGTAAGGGAGGCTATTGATCCTAAATCCACGAGAAGGGAGAAGGAGCTTTTGGCATCATGGCAGCTGAGAGGATTCCTGGCTCTGGGGGGGTTTGGAGAGGAGCTGACAGGGTTAATTCCAGCTCTTTCCCATGGAGCCCCCATCTCCTGGTGCCAGGTGCTGCTCAGCTCCCCACTCCAAAGGGTCACGGGCCCTTCCCTCCATTAACACCAAAATAATCCCCTTGGATCTCACCCCCAGCTCCCCTGGGGACACAGAGAGCTGCCATGGGGACGTCACCCAGCCCAAGGAACAGCAGCTCCCGGGTTCCTCCAGGCCCTGTGGTGCCATCAGACGCGGTTTGGGCAGCTGGGATGGGGCGGGTTTGGGAGCTGATCGGATTAGTTGTTCCTTTAAAGGATTAACAGGGCTTGGGGTGGCCCATCTGCATTAAACAGACCATCTGGGACCTGCTCCGGGCTGGAACGGGCCATCTGCTCCCGCCTGGAGACCTGGATAACACCGGGATAATGACCTGGCCACTGACCTGGCCACAGACCTGGCCACCGGCTGGGCCCCCCAGGACGGGATCAGAGCGGGATCAGAGCAGGATCAGAGCAGGATCAGAGCGGGATCAGGTGCCCAGCAGAGAGGGAGATCCAGCCCCAGCACACACTGCTGGGAATGCAGCCCAGGCACACGGAATGCCGGTGGGAGGATGAAGGGAACAGGGATGTCACCGGGGCAGGACAAACCTGACCCGTCAGAGGGGAAACCCCGGGGATCAAAGTGGCTGCAGGGGACAGTGACCTGAGGGGACAGGACTGGAGCTGCCCCCAGGGTGACAGCGCTGATGTGGCACTTGGGGACATGGTCAGTGGGGAACGGTTGGACTTGGTGGGCTCAGGGGGCTTTTCCAACCTAAACATTCCCTGATTCCAGAGTGTGTCAGAGCCCGGGAGCCCACCCTGACGCCCTGAGCGAGGCAGGAGCCATGGACCAGCCTTTCCCTGAATTCCTGGGAGTCTCCCCATTCCCAGCCCTGCTCTGGCACACACAGGGTGACCCAGGACCCACACCTCTGAGAGGTGGCATCTGTGACCCGGTGTCACCCAGCCCTGCAGCGGGAGGAGGGACCAGCCTGTCACTCTCACATCTCAGGTCACACAGGGATGAAGCATCCACAACCCATTTCATCCCAAAAATTAGCCAGGAAACACCCTCTTCCTGCTCTTTAAACAGACTCTGGGGTCCCTCTGGGATCCCTTTGGGGTCCTTCCCAACCAGACTGGCCCTGGACAGAGGCCAGCACCTCCCAGGGACAGCCTGGGCCACCAGCTCCTGCCTGGAGACGCTGCTCCAAGGACAAGGACATCCCAACACGGTGTCACAGCCAAGGGACAGGACCCCCAGTGTCCTGCAGCCCCCGACGTGCCCCTGGAGCTGCTCCAAGCCCTGGGAACAGCCCAGCCCATCCCGACCTCAGTGAGCAGAGGCCCCACCTGCCCCCAGCACTCCCGAATCCATGGAAAACAGGGAGGGAGCAGGGCGGGGGAGTGAGGCCCATCTGGCACCCCAGGGCTGCAGCTCCGGGGACGATTAGAGTCTATATTTGACGGGCAGGAGCCCGTAATCCCCGGAACGAGGATTTACCCGCTAATTACGCTCGTTATCCGGCTGGAACGGCCCTGCTGGGGAGGGGCTGCTGGAGGGGGGCGGGTCAGGGGGTCACTGACGGCCAAAAATGTTCAATTCTGAGGGGGCAGCAGAGCCTGGCACTGGGCTGTGTGAGCTGCCAGGACTGGGGTGACAGTCACACTTCCAGATCCCCAGGACAGTGACAG
>NW_020938185.1:0-2648 GCF_003984885.1 Neopelma chrysocephalum
CTGCCCTAAAGATCCCTGCCCTAAAGATCCCTGCCCTAAAGATCCCTTGCCCTGAGGATCTCTGCCCTAAAGATCCCCTGCCCCAAGGAGCCACTGTGGAGAGCGCTGGGCACCTGGCCCATCAGCCAGACCCGTGTCCCCAAGCCTCACTGCCATGTCCCCAAGCCTCACTGCCATGTCCCCAAGCCTCACTGCTCTGCCAGGTCCAGACCCCAAATTCCTGCCTGGCATCCTTGTCCCTGGAGCAGGACTCCAATGGAACCACACACAGTGTCCCCAAGCCTCGCTGCCCCTGCCAGGCCCAGACCCCGAATTCCTGCCTGGCACCTGCGGCAGGGATAGATGGGATATTGGGAAAGCATTCCTGGCTGTGAGGGTGGTGAGGCCCTGGCACAGGTTGCCCAGAGAAGCTGTGGCTGCCCCTGGATCCCTGGAAGTGTCCAAGGCCAGGCTGGATGGGGCTGGAGCAACCTGGGATAGTGGGAGGTGTTCCCAAACCACAGGGAAAAGGAACCACTTATTGGGCTTTTCCAGACAAAAGCACCCTGGATCCGTGAGCCTGAGTGATCCAAGGGCCGTGTCCATCCCTGGAGGAGCCACGTGCAGGCTCACCCGGATTTAACCTTAAGATAATTAAGGATATTAGAGCTGCTCTAATGAACCAGCTCCTCTCCTCACACACAGCTCCACTCCCTAAATCCAGACTATATAAGCTCTTTCCACATCCAGGATCCAGCAAATGCTGCAGCAGTGAGGAAATGCAGTTTACCAACGGGAGAACAGTGTAGGATGCTTTGGGCTGCCCCTGAAACCCCTCTGGGACATGTAAGGGAGGCTATTGATCCTAAATCCACGAGAAGGGAGAAGGAGCTTTTGGCATCATGGCAGCTGAGAGGATTCCTGGCTCTGGGGGGGTTTGGAGAGGAGCTGACAGGGTTAATTCCAGCTCTTTCCCATGGAGCCCCCAGCTCCTGGTGCCAGGTGCTGCTCAGCTCCCCACTCCAAAGGGTCACGGGCCCTTCCCTCCATTAACACCAAAATAATCCCCTTGGATCTCACCCCCAGCTCCCCTGGGGACACAGAGAGCTGCCATGGGGACGTCACCCAGCCCAAGGAACAGCAGCTCCCGGGTTCCTCCAGGCCCTGTGGTGCCATCAGACGCGGTTTGGGCAGCTGGGATGGGGCGGGTTTGGGAGCTGATCGGATTAGTTGTTCCTTTAAAGGATTAACAGGGCTTGGGGTGGCCCATCTGCATTAAACAGACCATCTGGGACCTGCTCCGGGCTGGAACGGGCCATCTGCTCCCGCCTGGAGACCTGGATAACACCGGGATAATGACCTGGCCACTGACCTGGCCACAGACCTGGCCACCGGCTGGGCCCCCCAGGACGGGATCAGAGCGGGATCAGAGCAGGATCAGAGCAGGATCAGAGCGGGATCAGGTGCCCAGCAGAGAGGGAGATCCAGCCCCAGCACACACTGCTGGGAATGCAGCCCAGGCACACGGAATGCCGGTGGGAGGATGAAGGGAACAGGGATGTCACCGGGGCAGGACAAACCTGACCCGTCAGAGGGGAAACCCCGGGGATCAAAGTGGCTGCAGGGGACAGTGACCTGAGGGGACAGGACTGGAGCTGCCCCCAGGGTGACAGCGCTGATGTGGCACTTGGGGACATGGTCAGTGGGGAACGGTTGGACTTGGTAGGCTCAGGGGGCTTTTCCAACCTAAACATTCCCTGATTCCAGAGTGTGTCAGAGCCCGGGAGCCCACCCTGACGCCCTGAGCGAGGCAGGAGCCATGGACCAGCCTTTCCCTGCGTTCCTGGGAGTCTCCCCATTCCCAGCCCTGCTCTGGCACACACAGGGTGACCCAGGACCCACACCTCTGAGAGGTGGCATCTGTGACCCGGTGTCACCCAGCCCTGCAGCGGGAGGAGGGACCAGCCTGTCACTCTCACATCTCAGGTCACACAGGGATGAAGCGTCCACAACCCATTTCATCCCAAAAATCAGCCAGGAAACACCCTCTTCCTGCTCTTTAAACAGACTCTGGGGTCCCTCTGGGATCCCTTTGGGGTCCTTCCCAACCAGACTGGCCCTGGACAGAGGCCAGCACCTCCCAGGGACAGCCTGGGCCACCAGCTCCTGCCTGGAGACGCTGCTCCAAGGACAAGGACATCCCAACACGGTGTCACAGCCAAGGGACAGGACCCCCAGTGTCCTGCAGCCCCCGACGTGCCCCTGGAGCTGCTCCAAGCCCTGGGAACAGCCCAGCCCATCCCGACCTCAGTGAGCAGAGGCCCCACCTGCCCCCAGCACTCCCGAATCCATGGAAAACAGGGAGGGAGCAGGGCGGGGGAGTGAGGCCCATCTGGCACCCCAGGGCTGCAGCTCCGGGGACGATTAGAGTCTATATTTGACGGGCAGGAGCCCGTAATCCCCGGAACGAGGATTTACCCGCTAATTACGCTCGTTATCCGGCTGGAACGGCCCTGCTGGGGAGGGGCTGCTGGAGGGGGGCGGGTCAGGGGGTCACTGACGGCCAAAAATGTTCAATTCTGAGGGGGCAGCAGAGCCTGGCACTGGGCTGTGTGAGCTGCCAGGACTGGGGTGACAGTCACACTTCCAGATCCCCAGGACAGTGACAG
>NW_020938186.1:0-1039 GCF_003984885.1 Neopelma chrysocephalum
CCGAAGTCAATAAAATCCATCCCAAAATTGACCCTGAAATTTGCCCCAAAATCAACAAAATTCACCCCAAAATTCACCCCAAAATCAGTAAAAATCTACCCCAAAATCAGTAAAATTTATCCCAAAAATTCCCCCCGAAATTCACCCCAAAAATCAGCAAAATTCACCCCAAAATTCACCCCAAAATCAGTAAAAATTTGCCCCAAAATCGGTAAAATTTATCCCAAAAATTCACCCTGAAATTCGTCCAGAAATTTGTCCCAAAATTCATTCCAAAATCGGTAAAATTTATCCCAAAATTGACCCCAAAATCTACCCCAAAATCAGCAAAATTCACCCCAAAATTCGTAAAATTTATCCCAAAAATTCACCCCAAAATCTGCCCCAAAATCAGCAAAATTCACCCCAAAATTGACCCCAAAATTTATACTGGTTTATACTGGGATCCCCCCCCCATAGGAACTGGACCTGTCCCGGAACCGGATGTCAGATCTGGGGGGGCTTCCCGCCCCTCCCCTGCCTGGAGCAACTGCGGTTCCACGGGAACCGTGAGGGAAAGGGGGCGGGGCTTGAGGGGGCAGGGCTGGGGAGGGTGGGGCTTGGGGTTTGGGGGTGGAGCTTGGGGTCTACGGATGTGGCTTGGGGGTTGTGGGTGGAGTTTGGGGCCTCTGGGCAGGGTTTGGGGTCTTTGGGTGTGGCTTGGGGTTTGTGGGTGTAGTTTGGGGATTGTGGGCGGGACTTGGAGTCTGTGGGTGTGGCTTGGGGTTTGTGGGTGGAGTTTGGGGGTTGTGGGCGGGGTTTAGGGTTTGCGAGTGGGACTTTGGGTCCGGGGGCCTGGCTTGGGGTTTGCAGGCGGGATTTGGGGTCTGTCAGTGGGGTTTAGAGTCTGTGGGTGTGGCTGGAGGTCTGTGGGTGGGACTTGGGGTCTGTGGGTGTGACTTGGGGTCTGTGGGTGGAGTTTGGGATCTGTGGGCGGGGCTTGGGGTCTGTGGGTGTGCCTTGGGGGTTTGTGGGTGGAGTTTCGGGGTTGTGGGCGGGG
>NW_020938186.1:1139-9737 GCF_003984885.1 Neopelma chrysocephalum
GTTTGGGGTCTGTGGGTGTGGTTTGGGGTTTAGGGGTTGGGTTTCCGGCTTTGAGTGTGGCTTGAGGTTTTGGGGTGGAGTTTGGGGTCTGTGGGTGTGGTTTGGGGTTTGGGGTGGGGTTTGGGGCTTTGGGTGTGGCTTGGGGTTTGGGGGTGGAGTTGGGGTCTGTGGGTGTGGTTTGGGGTTTGGGGGTGGGGTTTGGGCTTTGGGTGTGGTTTGGGGTTTGTGGGCGGGACTTGGGGTTTGTGGGTGGAGTTTGGGGCCAGTGGGTGTGGCTTGGGGCCTGTGGGTGGAGTTTGGGGGTTGTGGGTGGGGTTTAGGGCTTGTGGGTGGGACTTGGGGTCTGTGGGCATCGTTTGTTGCTTGGGGGGCGGGGCTTGACATCTGTGGGCATGGTTTGGGATCCGTGAGCGTGGCTTGGGGACTGTGGGCGTGGCTCAGGTGGGATCAAACACCGAGGTGGTAGAGGGGGTATGGCCTCTTGGGGGCGTGGCATTAAACCCCACCCCTTCCAGCCATCGACCACACCCCCGCCCTCGCCCCATTGGCCTCCTGCCCCCGCCTGGCTCACCTGGGATTGGTTGAGACCCCCCTGAGCTCCGCCCCCGAGGGCCCCGCCCAGCTGGCCCAGCTTCTCCCCCTCGTCGACGTCGCCTGGACCTGATTGGCTGCTGGGACGGAGGTCACGCCCACCCGCATGTTGCTGCTGGCCACGCCCACTTTCGGGCTTGGCCCCGCCCCCCCCCGTGTCTAATAAAGTGATGTCACAGTGGGAGAGGTCAGTTCTTTGGGGGGAGCTCTCCCAGTGCCTCCCAGTACAGCCCAGTTACCCCCCAGTGACCTCCCAGTTCCATCCCAATGCAAACCAGTATGGCCCAGAGCCTCCCAGTGACCTCCCAGTTCCATCCCAGTACAAACCAGTATGGCCCAGAGCCTCCCAGTTCCCTCCCAGTCTCTCCCAGTCCCTCCCAGTTCATCCCACTGCCCTCCCAGTCCATCCCAGTCCCTCCCAGTGCCCTCCCAGTCCATCCCAGTGCCCTCCCAGTCCATCCCAGTCCCTCCCCGTTCATCCACCTGTCCTCCCAGTGCCTGACCAGTGCTCCTAGTAAGCCCCCCCAGTGTGTCCCAGTGCCACCCCAGTCCCTCCCAGTCCATCCCAGTGCCTCCCAGTGCTCCCAGTCCCTCCCAGTCCCTCCCAATCCCCTCCCAGTCCCTCCCAGACCCTCCCCGTTCCTCCCAGACCATCCCAGTCCCTCCCAGTCCCCTCCCAGACCCCGATCTCTCACTCCCGCCTCTCGCTTACATAGCGCATTCAATTAGCATATCATTTGCATGTCATTGGGATGTCCTAGGTGGGCGGGGGCCCCCCTGGCCACCAGGAGGGTCTCCCCGGCCACGTAGGAGGCCCCCGGGGAGCCCAGACTGGGGGGGACTGGTTAGACTGGGAGCCACTGGGAGGGACTGGGAGGGGACTGGGGGGCACTGGGAGGGACTGGAAGGGACTGGGACTGAACTGGGACTGAACTGGGAGGGACTGGGAGGCCCCCGGGGAGCACAGGAAGGTCACGGCCTCGGCCCCGTCCCGCGGGGAGCCCAGACTGGGGCCCCGAAAACTCTGCAAAAACACCCCCAAAAAAAGGGTCTCGTGACGTCACCGCCCCGACGTGACGTCAAACCCCTCTCGTGACGTCAAAACCCCCCCAAAATTACCCCGCCCAGTTCTACCTGGGCCCTGAGGGCGCTCAGGAGCCGCAACCGCGGGGCGGCCGCCGCCATCATGGCGGCGTGAGGGCAGCAGGGGGAGGGTGTGGCTTGGGCTGTCAATCAAAATCCACCTCTTCCCATTGGTGGGTTGAGAAAAAGGGGAGGGGTTTTGAGTAGCGCGCGTGCGCAGTGAGGGAGAAAAGGCCACAGGCGCCATTTTGAGTGAGGGCAGCCCGCAAGGGGGCGTGGCTTAGAGGAGGCGGGAAGGAGGTTTAGTCAATAGGAGCGTATTTTTGTTTTTTTTTTTAAATTAGTTTTATTTTTAGCTTTTGATTCCCTTTACCCCCTCCCAGTCCCTCCCAGTCGAGCGCAGTCCCTCCCAGTCCCTCCCATTCCCCTCCCAGTCGCTCGCAGTCCCTCCCAGTCCCTCCCAATTTCCCTCCCAGTCCCTCCCAATCCCCTCCCAGTCGAGCGCAGTCCCTCCCAGTGCCTCCCAGTCCCTCCCAGTACTTACCAGTCCCTCCCAATTCCCTCCCAGTCCCACCCAATCCCCTCTCAGTCGCTCGCAGTCCCTCCCACTCCCTCCCAGTCGAGCGCAGTCCCTCCCAGACCCTCCCAGACCCTCCCGGACCCTCCCGGACCCTCCCGCTCCCTCCCCATCCCCTCCCAGACCCCGACATCTCACTCCTGCCTTGCACTTATATAGTGCGTTTAATTAGCATCTAATTTGCATGTCATTATGATGTCCTAGTCGGGCGGGGGGCAAGGCCCCGCCCCTTCCCTAGGCCCCACCCCCCTCAGTGACGTCACGCGGCGGCACTTCCAAACTGTGCTTTATTGGTGGAGGGAGAGATGTGACGTCACAGAACGATGATGTCACTTGGGAGGGGCAGGGCCGGTCTCAGTGCTCCCAGGGCCCCCTCCCAGCACCTCCCAGCGCCACCCAAATCCCCTCCCAGTCCCTTCTGTGAGAAAAATCTCATTTATTGAATTTAGAAAGACGGCAAAAGTTTGCAAAACAAAAGGAATAAAACGAAAAGGAAAAATCACAACACGTGTTGGGTGTCCTAGGCACGCAGGATTCCCAGGAACACACCCTTCAATTCAAAAGTCCCGCTTTTTAAACATTCTTAAGGTTCAACCCCGTTTACATCATAGAAGAGGTGTTCCCCTCTTCCTGGTTGGCTGTGTGGTGCTGGGAGCTGGAGTGTCCAGCAGCACGGCAGCTTCCAGGACCAGCCATGTGGTATAAGGGGTTTCCTTACCAATATTCATTTACAGTTCCCTATTCCCATTCGCATGTTTCCCTGACACCGGTTCCAGGCTGAATCCGGCGTCTTACAACTCCGCGATACGCCCTATAGGTTAGTAAGGAAAAACTCTTATGTTAGTGATTTGTTAAATTCATTTGCTTGTAATAAAACCAATTCTTTATTTCTCACAAGATGCACTATTATCTTCTCAAAGTTTACTGATTTTTATTTTTGTACCTATTCAAAATTTATTTCTAGGTTCTTTCACATACTTACAATTAATTTTGGGGATATTCAAATTCGATGAATGATAGTGCACGAACATATTTGATTGATTTTGGATTGATTCCTGTCAATGAGATCCCTGTGACACTCTGAAATCAATGACGTGATTCAACCAAGGCACCACTCTTCTGTACATTAGGTAGCAGTCGGGAATTTAGGAACTAAATGTTCACAAGCTGTACATTGGGAAAATGTTTAGATTTAAATAGCCCTTTGTTTGGCATTTATTCATCAAAATATGTTTCTTGGGAAAGTTAGTTTTCCAAAGTGCAGGCTTTCAGTAAAAGAAAGGTCATTGATTTAAGGTTTATTAAATTTTAGCTAAAAACAACAGGCTCCATTTGGAGGTAAAATAATTAAAGTATTTATTGCAGGCAACCTTCATGCTTTAGAGCTGTTGCTCAAAGGTTTCATTCTTCTATGAAGATGTCAACTGTAAATATAAAAATGCCTCACTGAAAATGTAATGGTTCAAAGATTCTATCTGAAATAATAATTCCCGCCTGGGAAAGCACTATAATAAAAATAAAGTGGTCTTAATTTTTTTTCCTGTGGAGGCTGCACTTGAAAAGAGTGCTTCAAGGCAGCAGGGGTGGTAGGGAATGCCAATTTTTATTTATTTATTTATCTACTCTCCCCCACAGATGATGATAGTTCAGCTTTGGAATCAGCAACACACTTCAGCCACTAATACAAGGCAATATGTGAGCTGCTGCTGCTTCCAAAATGCAGTATCCTGGCATTTCAGTCAACTTTATAATCTGGCAAAAACCCACTTGGCAATATTAAAATCTAGCTTCTGAAGCACTTTTATTTCTGAAAGCTTTTGATGTCTTTTTATATCTTTTTAGCATATATTACAGTTTTTAGGAGCAGTGGCCAGGATGTACACTTGATGGATGACTGGAGTGGGGAGTCTCCTCCCACCCCCTCCTTTTTCTTTCCCTCCTCTTTAATTTTAAAAAGAGGTGTGATAATTGTGCATTAGGTAATGCTGGAACATGAATCCTGCAGATGCAGCTGTTTGACAACATTAACGTCGGGGGGTTGTACCATTGTTAGGTGAGTTAGCAGAGATTTTCCAAGCTCAGAAGGACAGCCTGCTGCCAAGCTCTGCCATCTGTCTTAAGAAATCCTTTGCTTCAAGGATGCCCTGAGGCAAATGATGACTGGATGCTTTTCTGAAGGCACAAATGGCCTGTTTTCTCTTCCATAGCATTCAGAATGGGACTTCTTGTTCCAGCCTGCCTGCTCAGGTTTTTGTGGTGCTGGGTTAGGGTTTTCATGTGGTTTTTCTCCTGGGATAAAGTTGTGTACAGTGAATATTGATTATTCATCCCATGTCTAGTTCACTGTCTACATCTTGAATTTGACCCAGAATCTGGGTAAATGAGGAATGCATTGAAACAAAGTCAAAGATCCTTCAGTGACTTGTTTCTCTGAGTTCAATCTTCTGAGACCTCTGATGAGCCTGGCAGGGCAGTGCCTGTGTGCAGAGGGGCAGGGAAACAGAGTCCCAGCACAGCAGCAGCGTCAGGGAGCAGCAGCATTTGGCCTGTTGAGAGCTGCTCTTTTTCTCCTGCCACCCTCCCCTTCTGGGCCTGGGCTGAGGCCTCAGTGCTCTGGCCCTTGGTCCCTGGGCTGGGCTGGGTCAGTCCTGTGGCCATGGCACTGCTGGGATGAGCTGGGCTCCACTGCACTCTTTCCACCACACAAGGGGCTCGATTGGCTCCGGGCACAGCCTGAAGCCTCAGGTCTTCTTCTCAAGGGCTCTCAAGAACAAGCCCAAGGACCAGACTCTCCAGAGGGTCCTTGCCTTGCTGGTTTCTCCCTGGAGTCCGTGTGCTGACCTCAGGGTCCCACTGTGGGGGCTGAGGCTGCTCCAGCTGGTGCTGGTGGTGGCCAGTGCCCCTGGAGATGGCAAATGGGGCCTGAGGAGCCCGGGGCCGATTCTCTGCTGCTGTGCTGGGGAGCGGGGCTGGCCCTGGGGCTGCAGGAGCTGCCTGAGCTGATGATGTGCTGAGCATTGCAGACACACAGTCCCTGTCCCTGAGCTCCATGGCCTCCATGTCCTGCTGCAGGGCCAGACCTGACTGGGCTGCTCTGCTGGGCTGGGGCAGGGGCAGGGAGATGGGGGGACCAGGGAGGGGCTGGACTGGGCAGTGCCAGGGAGGGGAAAACCCCAATGTTGAGCTGAAGTGTGAGTGTGCAGGGTGGGGGCTCTGCTGCCGCTTGGGCACCTCTGGAGTCAGCCATTTCTTTTGGCAGCACTACTTATCTCAGACGAGATAGTTTTCCAGAGTTGGCTTTCCCCCCTCTTTCCCAAAGTTTTCTTTTTTGTTTTTTGTTCCCCTGAGGAGAAAAGGGGGAAGGGAAGCACGTGTTGATCCCTGGTTTTATTTGTATACAAAAGGGAGTTGGGGGCGGGGGGGGTGAAAGACAAAGCGATTTCTCTCTCTATTCTCTCTTTTATTCCTATCCCACCTCCCTCGCCACACCCCGGGCGACTGTTTCACCGCCGCCACTCCTCGCTCGTCCCGCGGGGCAGCTCTTTTAGCTCCTGGGCGGCGGAGACTCCCCCGGCGCGGCTCTTTGGTTTTCCTTGGTTTATTCTCCGGAGTTGATTCTGTTCCGAGCTCGCCCCCCCTCTCTGGCGACCCCCGCCAGGCCCCGTCCCGGGGCGGCTCCTTCAGTGCCACGGGCGGCGGGGACCCCTCGGGGCGGCTCCCCCAGGGCCCCGCCCGCCGCCGCCGCTCCCCGGGGCCCTCCCCGCTTCCTGCCGGGATTGGACACCGCCGGCGGCCCCGGCCCTGCTGGGCTTCATCAGCCTCAGGAATTGCTCATGAGGAGGGGCCGGGGGCTTCCTCTTGGCCTTCGTCTCCCTGGCGCTGGGGCTCGGCTTCTACCTGCGCCAGAAGGTGAGGGGGGTCCCAGGGGGTCGTGTGTCCCCCCCAGAGCGTCTGTGCCCCCCCGGGGACCCCCCACCCCGGTGTCACCCCCTTTTCTCTCCCCACAGAGCTCCTGAGCCGGCAGCGGCCGCAGCCCCTCCCCGGGGCCTCGGGCCCAGCGTGGA
This sequence comes from Neopelma chrysocephalum, assembly GCF_003984885.1. Classification (NCBI taxonomy): domain Eukaryota; kingdom Metazoa; phylum Chordata; class Aves; order Passeriformes; family Pipridae; genus Neopelma; species Neopelma chrysocephalum. The sequence goes on from NW_020938186.1 coordinate 7,455, forward strand.
CCCCCCCCTGTCCCCGTGAGGATTTTGGGGGGGTCGTGTGTCCCCCCCTCCCCTGCTGTCACTCTGCATCCACGCAGCTGCTCCCAGTGATCCCAGTAAAGCTTCCCAGTTCTCCCCAGTCCCGGGTTTGGCGGGCAGTGGGGGAGGGGCTTGGGGGAATCCCAAGGGGTGGAGCCGAGTTTGGGGGGGGGCAGAACTGGCCCCAGGATGGATCGGGAATGGGGACCCCTCTGTGTTCCCCCAATGTCACCCTGCTCTGGGAAGGTGTTGGGGGGCACCTGCCCCCCAACACAGCACACAGTGCACCCCAAGAGCTGCTGGGAACCCCCTAAACCTTCCCACAGGCCCTGGAGAACCCCCAAAACATACTCAGAGCCCACTCAGGACCCCACTCAACCCCTTCTCTGGGGGGACTTCTCTGGGCACTGGTGGTGCTGGGAACCCCCCCAGCTGCAGGCGAGGAGCTCTTGGGTGAACGGGGGGTGGGAAGGGGGAGGTCTGTGGGAAAAGGGGGGTCAGAGGGGATAAAGGGGTGGTGGGACCCCAAACTGAGCATGAGGGGGCTGGGAAATGGGGGAAGAGGGGGGAAAAAAGTGGGGGTTGGGACCCCAAAACTGATCCTGGTTGGGCTGGGGATTGAAGGGACCACGGAAAAGTGAGAGGAACAGGGAGAAGGGTGGAAAATGGAGGGGGTGGTCTGGCGGGTCTGACAGTCCCATGGGGGTCTTTGGGAACCAGGTTTTGGGAAAGGAGGTGGCTCCCCTGAGCTCCCAACTTACTGTGGGGTGCTTGGGGCTGCTGGATCCAATCTCACCCTTGGATTATGACAACACTTTCAGTTTAGAGGAATTACAGAGGTGTGACTGAAACACTTTTGTCCGCCAGGTTTTAATGATGGCAAATCAGATCTATTGATAGAAATGAATTTATTTAGGGTTACAAATGATCAGAGAAAAGATCTTCATCAGAATTATTTACTGCACAACAGAAACACTCAGACTACCAGCAGTTCAGAATAAGACAGGACAGTGCTCTACACTAAAGCAATTGTTGAAGCAACTCTACTCAAGCTGGCACAAAAGCAGTAATTGTTAATTAGAGATGGATGGAACTCCCCCAGACCAAAGCTCGTGGGGAGATCTCTGCTCTCAACCTCCAGCAGTGACCTTAGGGGGTCCCCAGCAAAGGCAGGAATCTCCACATATCCCCCCAAGAAGGATTCTGATGAAAGAAGCTGCCCCTGGGAAAGGGGTCTGGCCCTTTGTGGTCGAAAGGGATGGACTGACAGTCACTGGACTCCAGGGGTTGCCTCATCATCAGGGGCTTCATTCGGGGTGGAAGCAGCAGCTGAGGCTCTTCTCGCAGTCGGGGCACTGATAGGGCTTCCCTTACTGGTGGGTCCGTTGGTGTTGGGTCAAGCCAGACCTGTCGGTGAAGCTCTTCCCACACTCCCCACACTTGTAGGGCCTCTCCCCAGTGTGGATGCGCCGGTGGGTGATGAGGTTGGAGTTCTGCTTGAAGCCCTTCCCGCAGTCGGTGCAGCGGAAGGGCCTCTCATCCGTGTGCGTCCGCTCATGCAGGAGCAGATGTGAGCTGCTGGGAAACCTCTTCCCACATTCCAAGCACTTGTAGGGCCGTTCCCCGGTGTGGATGCGCTGGTGGCCCTGGAGGTTGGAGCTCTGGCTGAAGCTCTTCCCACATTCCCTACACGTGTAGGGCTGTTCCCCAGTGTGGATGCGCTGGTGCCTGAGGAGGTCGGAGCTCTGGCTGAAGCTCTTCCCACATTCCCCACATGTGTACGGACGTTCCCCAGTATGGATCATCTGGTGTTTGCGGAGGTTGGAGCTGTCACTGAAGCTCTTCCCACATTCTCCACACAAATAGGGTCGTTCCCCAGTGTGGATGCGCTGGTGTTTGAGGAGGTTGAAGCTATTCCTGAAGCTCTTCCCACATTCCCCACATGTGTACGGATGTTCCCCAGTATGGATCATCTGGTGTTTGCGGAGGGTGGAGCTGTCACTGAAGCTTTTCCCACATTCCCCACACGTGTAGGGACGTTCCCCAGTGTGGATGTGCTGGTGGATGAGCAGGTTGGTGCTCTTCCTGAAGCTCTTCCCACATTCCAAGCACCTGAAGGGCTTCTCCCTGCTGGGAGGCTGCTTAGGAACCACCAGGTCACAGCTCCACCTCAAGCTCCGGCCGCCTTCCCAAGGGGGTCTTTCCTCCTCAGAGCACACTGGGCTGGCTTTGGAGCCCCTCCTGCAGGGGGATCTCCGGCCCTTT
>NW_020938187.1:0-1037 GCF_003984885.1 Neopelma chrysocephalum
CCGAAGTCAATAAAATCCATCCCAAAATTGACCCTGAAATTTGCCCCAAAATCAACAAAATTCACCCCAAAATTCACCCCAAAATCAGTAAAAATCTACCCCAAAATCAGTAAAATTTATCCCAAAAATTCCCCCCGAAATTCACCCCAAAAATCAGCAAAATTCACCCCAAAATTCACCCCAAAATCAGTAAAAATTTGCCCCAAAATCGGTAAAATTTATCCCAAAAATTCACCCTGAAATTCGTCCAGAAATTTGTCCCAAAATTCATTCCAAAATCGGTAAAATTTATCCCAAAATTGACCCCAAAATCTACCCCAAAATCAGCAAAATTCACCCCAAAATTCGTAAAATTTATCCCAAAAATTCACCCCAAAATCTGCCCCAAAATCAGCAAAATTCACCCCAAAATTGACCCCAAAATTTATACTGGTTTATACTGGGATCCCCCCCCATAGGAACTGGACCTGTCCCGGAACCGGATGTCAGATCTGGGGGGCTTCCCGCCCCTCCCCTGCCTGGAGCAACTGCGGTTCCACGGGAACCGTGAGGGAAAGGGGGCGGGGCTTGAGGGGGCAGGGCTGGGGAGGGTGGGGCTTGGGGTTTGGGGGTGGAGCTTGGGGTCTACGGATGTGGCTTGGGGGTTGTGGGTGGAGTTTGGGGCCTCTGGGCAGGGTTTGGGGTCTTTGGGTGTGGCTTGGGGTTTGTGGGTGTAGTTTGGGGATTGTGGGCGGGACTTGGAGTCTGTGGGTGTGGCTTGGGGTTTGTGGGTGGAGTTTGGGGGTTGTGGGCGGGGTTTAGGGTTTGCGAGTGGGACTTTGGGTCCGGGGGCCTGGCTTGGGGTTTGCAGGCGGGATTTGGGGTCTGTCAGTGGGGTTTAGAGTCTGTGGGTGTGGCTGGAGGTCTGTGGGTGGGACTTGGGGTCTGTGGGTGTGACTTGGGGTCTGTGGGTGGAGTTTGGGATCTGTGGGCGGGGCTTGGGGTCTGTGGGTGTGCCTTGGGGGTTTGTGGGTGGAGTTTCGGGGTTGTGGGCGGGG
>NW_020938187.1:1137-9730 GCF_003984885.1 Neopelma chrysocephalum
GTTTGGGGTCTGTGGGTGTGGTTTGGGGTTTAGGGGTTGGGTTTCCGGCTTTGAGTGTGGCTTGAGGTTTTGGGGTGGAGTTTGGGGTCTGTGGGTGTGGTTTGGGGTTTGGGGTGGGGTTTGGGGCTTTGGGTGTGGCTTGGGGTTTGGGGGTGGAGTTGGGGTCTGTGGGTGTGGTTTGGGGTTTGGGGGTGGGGTTTGGGCTTTGGGTGTGGTTTGGGGTTTGTGGGCGGGACTTGGGGTTTGTGGGTGGAGTTTGGGGCCAGTGGGTGTGGCTTGGGGCCTGTGGGTGGAGTTTGGGGGTTGTGGGTGGGGTTTAGGGCTTGTGGGTGGGACTTGGGGTCTGTGGGCATCGTTTGTTGCTTGGGGGCGGGGCTTGACATCTGTGGGCATGGTTTGGGATCCGTGAGCGTGGCTTGGGGACTGTGGGCGTGGCTCAGGTGGGATCAAACACCGAGGTGGTAGAGGGGGTATGGCCTCTTGGGGGCGTGGCATTAAACCCCACCCCTTCCAGCCATCGACCACACCCCCGCCCTCGCCCCATTGGCCTCCTGCCCCCGCCTGGCTCACCTGGGATTGGTTGAGACCCCCCTGAGCTCCGCCCCCGAGGGCCCCGCCCAGCTGGCCCAGCTTCTCCCCCTCGTCGACGTCGCCTGGACCTGATTGGCTGCTGGGACGGAGGTCACGCCCACCCGCATGTTGCTGCTGGCCACGCCCACTTTCGGGCTTGGCCCCGCCCCCCCGTGTCTAATAAAGTGATGTCACAGTGGGAGAGGTCAGTTCTTTGGGGGGAGCTCTCCCAGTGCCTCCCAGTACAGCCCAGTTACCCCCCAGTGACCTCCCAGTTCCATCCCAATGCAAACCAGTATGGCCCAGAGCCTCCCAGTGACCTCCCAGTTCCATCCCAGTACAAACCAGTATGGCCCAGAGCCTCCCAGTTCCCTCCCAGTCTCTCCCAGTCCCTCCCAGTTCATCCCACTGCCCTCCCAGTCCATCCCAGTCCCTCCCAGTGCCCTCCCAGTCCATCCCAGTGCCCTCCCAGTCCATCCCAGTCCCTCCCCGTTCATCCACCTGTCCTCCCAGTGCCTGACCAGTGCTCCTAGTAAGCCCCCCCAGTGTGTCCCAGTGCCACCCCAGTCCCTCCCAGTCCATCCCAGTGCCTCCCAGTGCTCCCAGTCCCTCCCAGTCCCTCCCAATCCCCTCCCAGTCCCTCCCAGACCCTCCCCGTTCCTCCCAGACCATCCCAGTCCCTCCCAGTCCCCTCCCAGACCCCGATCTCTCACTCCCGCCTCTCGCTTACATAGCGCATTCAATTAGCATATCATTTGCATGTCATTGGGATGTCCTAGGTGGGCGGGGGCCCCCCTGGCCACCAGGAGGGTCTCCCCGGCCACGTAGGAGGCCCCCGGGGAGCCCAGACTGGGGGGGACTGGTTAGACTGGGAGCCACTGGGAGGGACTGGGAGGGGACTGGGGGGCACTGGGAGGGACTGGAAGGGACTGGGACTGAACTGGGACTGAACTGGGAGGGACTGGGAGGCCCCCGGGGAGCACAGGAAGGTCACGGCCTCGGCCCCGTCCCGCGGGGAGCCCAGACTGGGGCCCCGAAAACTCTGCAAAAACACCCCCAAAAAAAGGGTCTCGTGACGTCACCGCCCCGACGTGACGTCAAACCCCTCTCGTGACGTCAAAACCCCCCCAAAATTACCCCGCCCAGTTCTACCTGGGCCCTGAGGGCGCTCAGGAGCCGCAACCGCGGGGCGGCCGCCGCCATCATGGCGGCGTGAGGGCAGCAGGGGGAGGGTGTGGCTTGGGCTGTCAATCAAAATCCACCTCTTCCCATTGGTGGGTTGAGAAAAAGGGGAGGGGTTTTGAGTAGCGCGCGTGCGCAGTGAGGGAGAAAAGGCCACAGGCGCCATTTTGAGTGAGGGCAGCCCGCAAGGGGGCGTGGCTTAGAGGAGGCGGGAAGGAGGTTTAGTCAATAGGAGCGTATTTTTGTTTTTTTTTTTAAATTAGTTTTATTTTTAGCTTTTGATTCCCTTTACCCCCTCCCAGTCCCTCCCAGTCGAGCGCAGTCCCTCCCAGTCCCTCCCATTCCCCTCCCAGTCGCTCGCAGTCCCTCCCAGTCCCTCCCAATTTCCCTCCCAGTCCCTCCCAATCCCCTCCCAGTCGAGCGCAGTCCCTCCCAGTGCCTCCCAGTCCCTCCCAGTACTTACCAGTCCCTCCCAATTCCCTCCCAGTCCCACCCAATCCCCTCTCAGTCGCTCGCAGTCCCTCCCACTCCCTCCCAGTCGAGCGCAGTCCCTCCCAGACCCTCCCAGACCCTCCCGGACCCTCCCGGACCCTCCCGCTCCCTCCCCATCCCCTCCCAGACCCCGACATCTCACTCCTGCCTTGCACTTATATAGTGCGTTTAATTAGCATCTAATTTGCATGTCATTATGATGTCCTAGTCGGGCGGGGGGCAAGGCCCCGCCCCTTCCCTAGGCCCCACCCCCCTCAGTGACGTCACGCGGCGGCGCTTCCAAACTGTGCTTTATTGGTGGAGGGAGAGATGTGACGTCACAGAACGATGATGTCACTTGGGAGGGGCAGGGCCGGTCTCAGTGCTCCCAGGGCCCCCTCCCAGCACCTCCCAGCGCCACCCAAATCCCCTCCCAGTCCCTTCTGTGAGAAAAATCTCATTTATTGAATTTAGAAAGACGGCAAAAGTTTGCAAAACAAAAGGAATAAAACGAAAAGGAAAAATCACAACACGTGTTGGGTGTCCTAGGCACGCAGGATTCCCAGGAACACACCCTTCAATTCAAAAGTCCCGCTTTTTAAACATTCTTAAGGTTCAACCCCGTTTACATCATAGAAGAGGTGTTCCCCTCTTCCTGGTTGGCTGTGTGGTGCTGGGAGCTGGAGTGTCCAGCAGCACGGCAGCTTCCAGGACCAGCCATGTGGTATAAGGGGTTTCCTTACCAATATTCATTTACAGTTCCCTATTCCCATTCGCATGTTTCCCTGACACCGGTTCCAGGCTGAATCCGGCGTCTTACAACTCCGCGATACGCCCTATAGGTTAGTAAGGAAAAACTCTTATGTTAGTGATTTGTTAAATTCATTTGCTTGTAATAAAACCAATTCTTTATTTCTCACAAGATGCACTATTATCTTCTCAAAGTTTACTGATTTTTATTTTTGTACCTATTCAAAATTTATTTCTAGGTTCTTTCACATACTTACAATTAATTTTGGGGATATTCAAATTCGATGAATGATAGTGCACGAACATATTTGATTGATTTTGGATTGATTCCTGTCAATGAGATCCCTGTGACACTCTGAAATCAATGACGTGATTCAACCAAGGCACCACTCTTCTGTACATTAGGTAGCAGTCGGGAATTTAGGAACTAAATGTTCACAAGCTGTACATTGGGAAAATGTTTAGATTTAAATAGCCCTTTGTTTGGCATTTATTCATCAAAATATGTTTCTTGGGAAAGTTAGTTTTCCAAAGTGCAGGCTTTCAGTAAAAGAAAGGTCATTGATTTAAGGTTTATTAAATTTTAGCTAAAAACAACAGGCTCCATTTGGAGGTAAAATAATTAAAGTATTTATTGCAGGCAACCTTCATGCTTTAGAGCTGTTGCTCAAAGGTTTCATTCTTCTATGAAGATGTCAACTGTAAATATAAAAATGCCTCACTGAAAATGTAATGGTTCAAAGATTCTATCTGAAATAATAATTCCCGCCTGGGAAAGCACTATAATAAAAATAAAGTGGTCTTAATTTTTTTTCCTGTGGAGGCTGCACTTGAAAAGAGTGCTTCAAGGCAGCAGGGGTGGTAGGGAATGCCAATTTTTATTTATTTATTTATCTACTCTCCCCCACAGATGATGATAGTTCAGCTTTGGAATCAGCAACACACTTCAGCCACTAATACAAGGCAATATGTGAGCTGCTGCTGCTTCCAAAATGCAGTATCCTGGCATTTCAGTCAACTTTATAATCTGGCAAAAACCCACTTGGCAATATTAAAATCTAGCTTCTGAAGCACTTTTATTTCTGAAAGCTTTTGATGTCTTTTTATATCTTTTTAGCATATATTACAGTTTTTAGGAGCAGTGGCCAGGATGTACACTTGATGGATGACTGGAGTGGGGAGTCTCCTCCCACCCCCTCCTTTTTCTTTCCCTCCTCTTTAATTTTAAAAAGAGGTGTGATAATTGTGCATTAGGTAATACTGGAACATGAACACTGCAGATGCAGCTGTTTGACAACATTAATGTGGGGGGTTGTACCATTGTTAGGTGAGTTAGCAGAGATTTTCCAAGCTCAGAAGGACAGCCTGCTGCCAAGCTCTGCCATCTGTCTGAAGAAATCCTTTGCTTCAAGGATGCCCTGAGGAAAATGATGACTGGATGCTTTTCTGAAGGCACAAATGGCCTGTTTTCTCTTCCATAGCATTCAGAATGGGACTTCTTGTTCCAGCCTGCCTGCTCAGGTTTTTGTGGTGCTGGGTTAGGGTTTTCATGTGGTTTTTCTCCTGGGATAAAGTTGTGTACAGTGAATATTGATTATTCATCCCATGTCTAGTTCACTGTCTACATCTTGAATTTGACCCAGAGTCTGGGTAAATGAGGAATGCATTGAAACAAAGTCAAAGATCCTTCAGTGACTTGTTTCTCTGAGTTCAATCTTCTGAGACCTCTGATGAGCCTGGCAGGGCAGTGCCTGTGTGCAGAGGGGCAGGGAAACAGAGTCCCAGCACAGCAGCAGCGTCAGGGAGCAGCAGCATTTGGCCTGTTGAGAGCTGCTCTTTTTCTCCTGCCACCCTCCCCTTCCGGGCCTGGGGTGAGGCCTCAGTGCTCTGGCCCTTGGTCCCTGGGCTGGGCTGGGTCAGTCCTGTGGCCATGGCACTGCTGGGATGAGCTGGGCTCCACTGCACTCTTTCCACCACACAAGGGGCTCGATTGGCTCCGGGCACAGCCTGAAGCCTCAGGTCTTCTTCTCAAGGGCTCTCAAGAACAAGCCCAAGGACCAGACTCTCCAGAGGGTCCTTGCCTTGCTGGTTTCTCCCTGGAGTCCGTGTGCTGACCTCAGGGTCCCACTGTGGGGGCTGAGGCTGCTCCAGCTGGTGCTGGTGGTGGCCAGTGCCCCTGGAGATGGCAAATGGGGCCTGAGGAGCCCGGGGCCGATTCTCTGCTGCTGTGCTGGGGAGCGGGGCTGGCCCTGGGGCTGCAGGAGCTGCCTGAGCTGATGATGTGCTGAGCATTGCAGACACACAGTCCCTGTCCCTGAGCTCCATGGCCTCCATGTCCTGCTGCAGGGCCAGACCTGACTGGGCTGCTCTGCTGGGCTGGGGCAGGGGCAGGGAGATGGGGGGACCAGGGAGGGGCTGGACTGGGCAGTGCCAGGGAGGGGAAAACCCCAATGTTGAGCTGAAGTGTGAGTGTGCAGGGTGGGGGCTCTGCTGCCGCTTGGGCACCTCTGGAGTCAGCCATTTCTTTTGGCAGCACTACTTATCTCAGACGAGATAGTTTTCCAGAGTTGGCTTTCCCCCCTCTTTCCCAAAGTTTTCTTTTTTGTTTTTTGTTCCCCTGAGGAGAAAAGGGGGAAGGGAAGCACGTGTTGATCCCTGGTTTTATTTGTATACAAAAGGGAGTTGGGGGCGGGGGGGGTGAAAGACAAAGCGATTTCTCTCTCTATTCTCTCTTTTATTCCTATCCCACCTCCCTCGCCACACCCCGGGCGACTGTTTCACCGCCGCCACTCCTCGCTCGTCCCGCGGGGCAGCTCTTTTAGCTCCTGGGCGGCGGAGACTCCCCCGGCGCGGCTCTTTGGTTTTCCTTGGTTTATTCTCCGGAGTTGATTCTGTTCCGAGCTCGCCCCCCCTCTCTGGCGACCCCCGCCAGGGCCCGTCCCGGGGCGGCTCCTTCAGTGCCACGGGCGGCGGGGACCCCTCGGGGCGGCTCCCCCAGGGCCCCGCCCGCCGCCGCCGCTCCCCGGGGCCCTCCCCGCTTCCTGCCGGGATTGGACACCGCCGGCGGCCCCGGCCCTGCTGGGCTTCATCAGCCTCAGGAATTGCTCATGAGGAGGGGCCGGGGGCTTCCTCTTGGCCTTCGTCTCCCTGGCGCTGGGGCTCGGCTTCTACCTGCGCCAGAAGGTGAGGGGGGTCCCAGGGGGTCGTGTGTCCCCCCCAGAGCGTCTGTGCCCCCCCGGGGACCCCCCACCCCGGTGTCACCCCCTTTTCTCTCCCCACAGAGCTCCTGAGCCGGCAGCGGCCGCAGCCCCTCCCCGGGGCCTCGGGCCCAGCGTGGACCCCCCCTGTCCCCGTGAGGATTTTGGGGGGGTCGTGTGTCCCCCCCTCCCCTGCTGTCACTCTGCATCCACGCAGCTGCTCCCAGTGATCCCAGTAAAGCTTCCCAGTTCTCCCCAGTCCCGGGTTTGGCGGGCAGTGGGGGAGGGGCTTGGGGGAATCCCAAGGGGTGGAGCCGAGTTTGGGGGGGGCAGAACTGGCCCCAGGATGGATCGGGAATGGGGACCCCTCTGTGTTCCCCCAATGTCACCCTGCTCTGGGAAGGTGTTGGGGGGCACCTGCCCCCCCAACACAGCACACAGTGCACCCCAAGAGCTGCTGGGAACCCCCTAAACCTTCCCACAGGCCCTGGAGAACCCCCAAAACATACTCAGAGCCCACTCAGGACCCCACTCAACCCCTTCTCTGGGGGGACTTCTCTGGGCACTGGTGGTGCTGGGAACCCCCCCAGCTGCAGGCGAGGAGCTCTTGGGTGAACGGGGGGTGGGAAGGGGGAGGTCTGTGGGAAAAGGGGGGTCAGAGGGGATAAAGGGGTGGTGGGACCCCAAACTGAGCATGAGGGGGCTGGGAAATGGGGGAAGAGGGGGGAAAAAAGTGGGGGTTGGGACCCCAAAACTGATCCTGGTTGGGCTGGGGATTGAAGGGACCACGGAAAAGTGAGAGGAACAGGGAGAAGGGTGGAAAATGGAGGGGGTGGTCTGGCGGGTCTGACAGTCCCATGGGGGTCTTTGGGAACCAGGTTTTGGGAAAGGAGGTGGCTCCCCTGAGCTCCCAACTTACTGTGGGGTGCTTGGGGCTGCTGGATCCAATCTCACCCTTGGATTATGACAACACTTTCAGTTTAGAGGAATTACAGAGGTGTGACTGAAACACTTTTGTCCCCCAGCTTTTAATGATGGCAAATCAGATCTATTGATAGAAATGAATTTATTTAGGGTTACAAATGATCAGAGAAAAGATCTTCATCAGAATTATTTACTGCACAACAGAAACACTCAGACTACCAGCAGTTCAGAATAAGACAGGACAGTGCTCTACACTAAAGCAATTGTTGAAGCAATTCTACTCAAGCTGGCACAAAAGCAGTAATTGTTAATTAGAGATGGATGGAACTCCCCCAGACCAAAGCTCGTGGGGAGATCTCTGCTCTCAACCTCCAGCAGTGACCTTAGGGGGTCCCCAGCAAAGGCAGGAATCTCCACATATCCCCCCAAGAAGGATTCTGATGAAAGAAGCTGCCCCTGGGAAAGGGGTCTGGCCCTTTGTGGTCGAAAGGGATGGACTGACAGTCACTGGACTCCAGGGGTTGCCTCATCATCAGGGGCTTCATTCGGGGTGGAAGCAGCAGCTGAGGCTCTTCTCGCAGTCGGGGCACTGATAGGGCTTCCCTTACTGGTGGGTCCGTTGGTGTTGGGTCAAGCCAGACCTGTCGGTGAAGCTCTTCCCACACTCCCCACACTTGTAGGGCCTCTCCCCAGTGTGGATGCGCCGGTGGGTGATGAGGTTGGAGTTCTGCTTGAAGCCCTTCCCGCAGTCGGTGCAGCGGAAGGGCCTCTCATCCGTGTGCGTCCGCTCATGCAGGAGCAGATGTGAGCTGCTGGGAAACCTCTTCCCACATTCCAAGCACTTGTAGGGCCGTTCCCCGGTGTGGATGCGCTGGTGGCCCTGGAGGTTGGAGCTCTGGCTGAAGCTCTTCCCACATTCCCTACACGTGTAGGGCTGTTCCCCAGTGTGGATGCGCTGGTGCCTGAGGAGGTCGGAGCTCTGGCTGAAGCTCTTCCCACATTCCCCACATGTGTACGGACGTTCCCCAGTATGGATCATCTGGTGTTTGCGGAGGTTGGAGCTGTCACTGAAGCTCTTCCCACATTCTCCACACAAATAGGGTCGTTCCCCAGTGTGGATGCGCTGGTGTTTGAGGAGGTTGAAGCTATTCCTGAAGCTCTTCCCACATTCCCCACATGTGTACGGATGTTCCCCAGTATGGATCATCTGGTGTTTGCGGAGGGTGGAGCTGTCACTGAAGCTTTTCCCACATTCCCCACACGTGTAGGGACGTTCCCCAGTGTGGATGTGCTGGTGGATGAGCAGGTTGGTGCTCTTCCTGAAGCTCTTCCCACATTCCAAGCACCTGAAGGGCTTCTGCCTGCTGGGAGGCTGCTTAGGAACCACCAGGTCACAGCTCCACCTCAAGCTCCGGCCGCCTTCCCAAGGGGGTCTTTCCTCCTCAGAGCACCCTGGGCTGGCTTTGGAGCCCCTCCTGCAGGGGGATCTCCGGCCCTTT
>NW_020938188.1:0-2226 GCF_003984885.1 Neopelma chrysocephalum
CAGTCCATCCCAGTCCATCCCAGTGCCTCCCAGTGACTCCCAGTCCACCCCAGTGCCTCCCAGTCGATCCCAGTCGATCCCAGTCCATCCCAGTCCATTCCAGTCCCTCCCAGTATAATCCAGTAACCCTCAACCACCCTCCCAGTGCCTTCCCCATCCCCTCCCAGTCCCTCCCAGTATAACCCCAGGCCAGGTAAGAGACAGAGGTGAGGGGGCGTGGCCTGACCCTGCATGGGCGTGACCAGGCTGCCTCCTCACCCTATCGCTGCTGCTGTTGGCGCTGGACCCCGTTGGCCACGCCCACGAGGCCTGGAGGCACCTGGAGAGCCTGAAGGTGGGTGTGGCTTTGGGGGTGGGCGTGGCTACATAGGCCACGCCCCTCCCTTACTTAGCCACGCCCCCCCGGAGGCTGACCCGCTGCGATTGGGCTTCGCGGCCGACGCGGCCTTGCGATTGGAGGCGGCGCTGGGGGTGCTGGGATTGGGGGCGGGGCTGGGGCCGGTGTGGCTCCGCCTCCCCGAGAAGGTAAGGAGTACCGGTTTGTACTGGTTTATACTGGGAGGGGGTGCGGGATGCACTGGGAGCGATTTTTAGGGTTACTGGTTTATACTGGTTTCTACTGGTCTATACTGGGAGGGGTTGCAGGACCCACTGGGAGTGATTTTTGGGCTTACTGGTTTATACTGGGAGGGAGCACGGGACCCACTGGGAGTGATATTTGGGCTTTTTGGTTTCTACTGGTTTCTATTGGTTTCTGTTGGTTTCTACTGGGTTGCAGGACGCATTGGGAGTGATTTTTGGGGTTACTGGTTTATACTGCTTTCTACTGTGAGGGGGTTGCAGGACTCACTGGGAGTGATTTTGGGGCTTACTGGTTTCTACTGGTTTCTACTGGGAGGGGGTGCAGGACGCACTGGGGGTAGTTTTGGGGCTTACTGGTTTCTACTGGTTTATATTGGTTTCTACTGGTTTCTACTGGTTTATACTGGAGGGGGTGCAGGACACACTGGGAGTGATTTTGGGACTTACTGGTTTCTATTGATTTATACTGGTTTCTACTGGTTTCTACTGGGAGGGGTTGCAGGATGCACTGGGAGTGATTTTTGGGGCTTACTGGTTTCTACTGGTTTATATTGGTTTCTACTGGTTTCTACTGGAGGGGGTGCAGGACGCACTGGGAGTAGTTTTGGGGCTTACTGGTTTCTAATGGTTTATACTGGGAGGGGGTTCATACTGGTTTATACTGGGAGGGGGGTTCATACTGGTTTATACTGGGAGGGGGGTTCATACTGCTTTCTACTGGGAGGAGGGGTTTCATACTGGTTTATACTGGTTTCTACTGGTTCCTACTGGTTTCCGCTCGGCCCCGCCCCCAGGTGATGACGTCACTTCCTCTCCCGGAGCGGATGGTCCTGGTGACCCACCTGGATCTTTCCGGAAACCTCCTGAGGACCCTCCCCCCGAATTTGGGGGCCCTGTGGCGCCTCCAGGTGAGACCCCCCCAAAAATCCACCCCGAATTCGCCCCAAAATTCACCCAGAAATCAGTAAAAGTCTGCCCCAAAATCGGTGAAATTTGCCCCAAAATCAACAACATTCGCCCAAAAATTCACCCCAAAATCAGTAAAAATCTCCCCCCAAAATCGGTAAAATTTATCCCAAAATTCACCCTGAAATTCGCCCCAAAATCGGCAAAATTTGCCCCAAAATTCACCCCGAAATCAGTAAAAATCTGCCCCCAAATCAGTAAAATTTATCCCAAAATTAACCCCGAAATTTGCCCCAAAATCAGCAAAATTCAGCCCAAAATTCACCCCGAAGTCAATAAAATCCATTCCAAAATTGACCCTGAAATTCGCCCCGAAATCGGTGAAATTCATCCCAAAATTCACTCTGAAATCAGTAAAAATCTGCCCCCAATTCGGTAAAATTTATCCCAAAATTAACCCCGAAATTCGCCCCAAAGTCAACAAAATTCAACCCAAAATTCACCCCAAAATCAGTAAAAATCTCCCCCCAACATCGGTAAAATTTATCCCAAAATTCACCCTGAAATTCACCCCAAAATTGGCAAAATTCGCCCCAAAATTCACCCCGAAATCAGTAAAAATCTGTCCCCAAATCAGTAAAATTTATCCCAAAATTCACCCTGAAATTTACCCCAAAATCAGCAAAATTCGGCCCAAAATTCACCCCGAAGTCAATAAAATCCATCCCAAAATTGACC
>NW_020938189.1:0-2227 GCF_003984885.1 Neopelma chrysocephalum
CAGTCCATCCCAGTCCATCCCAGTGCCTCCCAGTGACTCCCAGTCCACCCCAGTGCCTCCCAGTCGATCCCAGTCGATCCCAGTCCATCCCAGTCCATTCCAGTCCCTCCCAGTATAATCCAGTAACCCTCAACCACCCTCCCAGTGCCTTCCCCATCCCCTCCCAGTCCCTCCCAGTATAACCCCAGGCCAGGTAAGAGACAGAGGTGAGGGGGCGTGGCCTGACCCTGCATGGGCGTGACCAGGCTGCCTCCTCACCCTATCGCTGCTGCTGTTGGCGCTGGACCCCGTTGGCCACGCCCACGAGGCCTGGAGGCACCTGGAGAGCCTGAAGGTGGGTGTGGCTTTGGGGGTGGGCGTGGCTACATAGGCCACGCCCCTCCCTTACTTAGCCACGCCCCCCCGGAGGCTGACCCGCTGCGATTGGGCTTCGCGGCCGACGCGGCCTTGCGATTGGAGGCGGCGCTGGGGGTGCTGGGATTGGGGGCGGGGCTGGGGCCGGTGTGGCTCCGCCTCCCCGAGAAGGTAAGGAGTACCGGTTTGTACTGGTTTATACTGGGAGGGGGTGCGGGATGCACTGGGAGCGATTTTTAGGGTTACTGGTTTATACTGGTTTCTACTGGTCTATACTGGGAGGGGTTGCAGGACCCACTGGGAGTGATTTTTGGGCTTACTGGTTTATACTGGGAGGGAGCACGGGACCCACTGGGAGTGATATTTGGGCTTTTTGGTTTCTACTGGTTTCTATTGGTTTCTGTTGGTTTCTACTGGGTTGCAGGACGCATTGGGAGTGATTTTTGGGGTTACTGGTTTATACTGCTTTCTACTGTGAGGGGGTTGCAGGACTCACTGGGAGTGATTTTGGGGCTTACTGGTTTCTACTGGTTTCTACTGGGAGGGGGTGCAGGACGCACTGGGGGTAGTTTTGGGGCTTACTGGTTTCTACTGGTTTATATTGGTTTCTACTGGTTTCTACTGGTTTATACTGGAGGGGGTGCAGGACACACTGGGAGTGATTTTGGGACTTACTGGTTTCTATTGATTTATACTGGTTTCTACTGGTTTCTACTGGGAGGGGTTGCAGGATGCACTGGGAGTGATTTTTGGGGCTTACTGGTTTCTACTGGTTTATATTGGTTTCTACTGGTTTCTACTGGAGGGGGTGCAGGACGCACTGGGAGTAGTTTTGGGGCTTACTGGTTTCTAATGGTTTATACTGGGAGGGGGTTCATACTGGTTTATACTGGGAGGGGGGTTCATACTGGTTTATACTGGGAGGGGGGTTCATACTGCTTTCTACTGGGAGGAGGGGTTTCATACTGGTTTATACTGGTTTCTACTGGTTCCTACTGGTTTCCGCTCGGCCCGGCCCCCAGGTGATGACGTCACTTCCTCTCCCGGAGCGGATGGTCCTGGTGACCCACCTGGATCTTTCCGGAAACCTCCTGAGGACCCTCCCCCCGAATTTGGGGGCCCTGTGGCGCCTCCAGGTGAGACCCCCCCAAAAATCCACCCCGAATTCGCCCCAAAATTCACCCAGAAATCAGTAAAAGTCTGCCCCAAAATCGGTGAAATTTGCCCCAAAATCAACAACATTCGCCCAAAAATTCACCCCAAAATCAGTAAAAATCTCCCCCCCAAAATCGGTAAAATTTATCCCAAAATTCACCCTGAAATTCGCCCCAAAATCGGCAAAATTTGCCCCAAAATTCACCCCGAAATCAGTAAAAATCTGCCCCCAAATCAGTAAAATTTATCCCAAAATTAACCCCGAAATTTGCCCCAAAATCAGCAAAATTCAGCCCAAAATTCACCCCGAAGTCAATAAAATCCATTCCAAAATTGACCCTGAAATTCGCCCCGAAATCGGTGAAATTCATCCCAAAATTCACTCTGAAATCAGTAAAAATCTGCCCCCAATTCGGTAAAATTTATCCCAAAATTAACCCCGAAATTCGCCCCAAAGTCAACAAAATTCAACCCAAAATTCACCCCAAAATCAGTAAAAATCTCCCCCCAACATCGGTAAAATTTATCCCAAAATTCACCCTGAAATTCACCCCAAAATTGGCAAAATTCGCCCCAAAATTCACCCCGAAATCAGTAAAAATCTGTCCCCAAATCAGTAAAATTTATCCCAAAATTCACCCTGAAATTTACCCCAAAATCAGCAAAATTCGGCCCAAAATTCACCCCGAAGTCAATAAAATCCATCCCAAAATTGACC
>NW_020938190.1:0-386 GCF_003984885.1 Neopelma chrysocephalum
GCCCTGCCCACCTCAACCCTCCTTTAGCCTCCCTTTGCTTCTATCCCAATACGGGCTCAAGCCACACCCCTTTTAGCAAAACCACGCCCCTTTCTGACCAAACCCCGCCCCCCTCAGGCCCAAGGTGTGCGTGGTCAACCCCCAGGTGCTGTGGGAACGGGTGGAGACCTGCCGGGAACTGCTGGAATTGGAACACCGGAGCCGAGGTGAGGCCATGCCCACCCGGCCCCGCCCTTGGGAGGGCAGAGCCATGGGTACCAGTTCACACCAGTTCGTCCCAGTAAGGGACCGGTGTGCTTCAAACCCCCTCCCAGTGCCTCCCAGTGACTCCCAGTCCATCCCAGTGACTCCCAGTCCATCCCAGTCCATCCCAGTCCATCCCAGTG
>NW_020938191.1:0-385 GCF_003984885.1 Neopelma chrysocephalum
GCCCTGCCCACCTCAACCCTCCTTTAGCCTCCCTTTGCTTCTATCCCTATACGGGCTCAAGCCACACCCCTTTTAGCAAAACCACGCCCCTTTCTGACCAAACCCCGCCCCCTCAGGCCCAAGGTGTGCGTGGTCAACCCCCAGGTGCTGTGGGAACGGGTGGAGACCTGCCGGGAACTGCTGGAATTGGAACACCGGAGCCGAGGTGAGGCCATGCCCACCCGGCCCCGCCCTTGGGAGGGCAGAGCCATGGGTACCAGTTCACACCAGTTCGTCCCAGTAAGGGACCGGTGTGCTTCAAACCCCCTCCCAGTGCCTCCCAGTGACTCCCAGTCCATCCCAGTGACTCCCAGTCCATCCCAGTCCATCCCAGTCCATCCCAGTG
>NW_020938192.1:0-4635 GCF_003984885.1 Neopelma chrysocephalum
GGGGGGGTTGTCAAGGACACTACAGAGCGGGGTGGGGTTTGGGGTCAGCCCCCACCTTTCCCCACCATCCCCAGTCCATCCCACCCCGTCACCAGCAGGTCTGGGGGTGGGTCCCGGAGCCGGCCGAGGCGGATGGGGTGGGATGTGGGGTGGGATTTGGGATCCCAACCCCAGCGCTGCCCCAGGATACTGACGGCGAAGACGTTGAGGCCGTGCACGGAGTACTTGTAGTAGTAGGGGTTGGCGGCGCGGTAGCAGCACAGGATCACCTCCCCCTCCGGCGGCACCTCTGTCTGCGGGGGGGCACACAGTTGGTGACCCCGCTGCTGCCCCCAAAAACCCCCCTTTCCCCAGAAGACCCCCGGGAGCCTCACCATCCTGCCCCTGCGGACGCGGACGCGCTCGGGGGGCAGCAGCAGGACGCGGGCGGCGCTGCGGGCGCTCAGCTTGGCCACGGGGATGGTGAGGATGAGCAGCCAGGAGGTGACGCAGACCAGGGCGTGGGACAGGGCCAGCACAGGGTACCCCAGGCACAGCCAGGCCGCGGTGCCCACGTGGCGCTGGAATGGTGGGCACCATCAGGATTGGCCCTATAAGTGCCTGCCCTGGGGAGAGGAGGTGCCCTGGGGGGCTCTCCCCACACCCCAAGGGTGCCGGTGCCCAGGCAGGGCCCAGGAGCAGGGAGGAGGGTCACTCACACAGTCACAGGTTGGAAAAGCCCTCCCAGCCCATGGATCCCCCCCCGTGCCCCATCCCCACCTTGTCCCCCAGCCCAGAGCACTGAGTGCCACGGCCAGGCCTTCCTGGGACACCTCCAGGGATGGGCACTCCAAACCTCCCTGGGCAGCCCCTGCCAAGGCCTCACCACCCTTTCCAGCAGCAAATTCCTCCTCCTGGGCTCCCTGCCCAGGCAGTGCCCGGTGTGGGGCTCACCCAGTATCCGGTGCCCTCCCAGCACCGCGGGCGCCAGCGGCCCGGGGTGGGACCCCCCAGCAGGGCCGAGCTCTCCCCCGCTCCAGCCTCCTGGGATTTGGGCACCTGGGGGAACACAATGGGGGTGTCAGGGTGTGGCACAGCACACCCCACCCACCCCCTGAGGATTCGGGATGAGCCCTCACCTCCACCTTCTGGATCACTTTGCCGAAGGGCCACAGGAAATACCCGGCCAGGTCCCAGCAGAGCCGCCCTGGGGGGGACACCAGGGACATTTGTGTCCCCTTCAGCTCCAGGGAGAAGGGACTCAGGAGGTCCCCACGCTGCTGTGAGCTCAGCCAGGACACCCACGGCTCCCCCAGCCCTTCCCAGATTGGGGACTCACCATGAGGAGCCCCCACAACGGTGAGGAACATCCCGGCGGCCACCAGGCCGTGCAGCAGCGAGAGCCACCACCCGAAGAGCAGCAGGTACAGGACGTTCCCGCACGTCACCGTGGACCCTATAGGGATAGGGGGGCACAGCTGGGACCCACCGGCACCTGCAACCACCTCAAACCCACGGGGCTGCCCCCTGACCTCACCTGCGGGGCCCCGGAGCGCGGTGAGGTCGGAGTAGAGCTCCTTGACGATGTCGGAGCGCTCCTCCCAGGGCCGTGCCGTCACGTGGCTCTTCCACTTCTTGAACCCGAACTGCGGGGACGAGGGGAGGTTTTTTTGGGGTGGGTGGGGGAAAAACCAGCCCGTCATACCCCCCCCAGGAGAACCCCTGGCCCCGGGGGGCACCCACCTTGTAGTTGTTGGAGAGCTTGTTGGCCTCCACGGCGTTCTCGGCCGTCAGGGTGGTCCTGGCGCAGCTCTCGCACTCCTCGGGCGCTGCTGGGGGGCACGAGGGGGTCAAGGGGGGCACACGGGGGTCAGGGACCCCCAGCACCCCCTGTCCCACCTACCCGTGGGGCCGCGGGGCCGGTGCAGGTGACAGCCCAGGTCGCCCAGGTCGTTGTTGATGGTGGTGGAGCAGTGCCGGTCGCACAGGGAGCCCCGCCGGGAATCCGCGGCGGCCTTGGGAATGTCTGTGGGAGAGGTTGGAATAATCACATCCCATGTCCTGCCTGGGACAAGCAGGTGCTGCTGTGTGGGGGGTGACAGCCCGGTCCCCAGACCCCACGGGGGACGTAGACACAGAATTCCCAGGGTGGGAGCCAAGGGATGCTGGGGAGGGGGACCCCACCCGTGCCTGGGAAATGGGGGGAGGTGGGGGGTAAATCCCACTCGGTGCCTGGTGTGAGGGTTGGGAGGGTGGATCCCACAGTGCCTGGAGTGAGGCTGGGGAGGGGAGACCCCACAGGTGCCCAGGAAAAGGGGGGGGAAATCCCACTTGGTGCCCAGAGTGATACTCGGGAGAGGGGGAGAAAAATCCCAATCCCACTCGCTGCCCGGTGTGAGGGTTGGGAAGAGGGACTTGGCAGTGCCCAGGAAAGGGGGGACCCCACAGTGCCCAGAGTGATGCCTGGGGAGGGGGGACCCCACAGGTGCCTGGGAAAAGGGGGGAAAATCCCACTGGGTGCCTGGAGTGAGGCTGGGGAGGGGGGACCCGTCAGGGCCCAGGAAGGGGGGACCCCACAGTGCCCGGAGTGATGCCCGGGAGAGGAGACCCCACAGGTGCCCAGGAAAAGGGGGGGAAATCCCACTGGGTGCCCAGAGTGAGGCTGGGGAGGGGGACCCCACAGGTGCCCAGGACATGGCAGGTGAGAAAAATCCCAATCTCACTCAGTGCCCGGTGCGAGGGTTGGGAAGGGGAGGGACCCTCCCAGATCCCCAAGAAGGGGTCTGACCCCCTCTGGTGCCCGGATGCCTGGGAGAGGAGACCCCACAGGTGCCCAGGACAAAATCCCAATCCCACTCAGTGCCCGGTGCGAGGGTTGGGAAGGGGGGGGGACCCTCCCAGGTCCCCAGGAAGGTGCCCGATCCCCTCTGGTGCCCGGATGCCCGGGAGAGGAGACCCCACAGGTGCCCAGGACATGGCGGGAAGCAGAAAAATCCCAATCCCACTCAGTGCCTGGAGTGATACTCGGGAAGGGGGACCCCACAGGTGCCCAACACATGGCAGGTGAGAAAAATCCCAATCCCACTCGGTGCCCAGTGCGAGGGTTGGGAAGGGGGGGGACCCTCCCAGATCCCCAAGAAGGTGCCCGACCCCCTCTGGTGCCCGAGCGATGCTCAGAAGGGGGACCCCAAGAAGGGAGGACCCCCCGGGACCCCCCGCGCTCACCGGGCGGGTCCTGCCCGCAGCAGCAGCGGCAGCAGCGGCGGCGCCGGGCGGGCTCGGCCTCGCTGGCCATGGTGGTCCCGGGATGGGGGGGCGATCGATCCCGGAGCCCCCCGGGCCGCCGGAATTGAACGGGCGGGGCCGGACGTGCGCGACCCCGGGACGGGGAAACGCCCCCGCAACGGGAGGGGCGAGAAAACGCCCCCGCACCCCGAGAGAGGGGGACGGGCCAGGGCAGCCCCCGCACCGAGGGATGAGCCGGGAGGGAGCGGCGGGAACGGGGGGGACATGGGGAGAGGGATGCGCGGGGATTTGGGGTGCGCGGGGATTGGGGGTGCGCGGGGATTTGGGGTGCGCAGGGATTGGGGTACACAAGGATTGGAGTGCGCAGAGATTGGGGTGCGCAGGGATTGGGGTGCTCAGGGATTTGGGGTGCGCAGGGATTGGGGTGTGCAGGGATTTGGGGTACACAGGGATTGGGATGCGCAGGGATTTGGGGTACACAGGGATTGGGATGCGCAGGGATTTGGGGTACACAGGGATTGGGGTGTGCGGGGATTGGGGTGCACGGGGATTTGGGGTGCGCGGGGATTGTGATGCGCAGGGATAGGGATGCTCAGGGATTGGGATGCGCGGGGATTGGGGTGCGCAGGGATTGGGGTGGGCGGGGATTGGGATGCTCAGGGATTGGGATGCAGAGGGGTTGGGATCCTCAGAGATTGGGATGCTCAGGGATTGGGGTGCGCAGGGATTGGGGTGCGCAGGGATTGGGGTGCGCAGGGATTGGGATACACAGGGATAGGGATGCTCAGGGATTGGGGTGCTCAGGGATCGGGATGCGCAGGGATTGGGGTGTGCGGGGATTTGGGGTGCGCAGGGATTGGGGTGCTCAGGGATTAGGGTGCGCAGGGATAGGGATGCTCAGGGTTTGGGGTGCACAGAGGTTGGGGTGCGCGGGGATTTGGGGTGCACAGGGATTTGAATGCTCAGGGACTGAGATACTCAGGGATAGGGATGTGTAGGGATTTGGGGTACACAGGGATTGGGATGCTCAGGGATTTGGGGTGCGCAGGAATAGGGGATGTGGTCTGTCGGGGTGCACAGGGATAGGAATGCTCAGGGATAGGGATGCTCAGGGATCTGGGGTGCACAGGAATAGGGGATGTGGTTTATGGGGGTGCACAGGAACTGGGGTGCGCAGTGTGTGGGGGGCACGGGATTGGGAACGGACAGGAGTTGGGGTGTGTGGTGGATGGGGAGGCAGGAACTGGGGTGTGCCATGGATCGGGGTGCACGGAAACAGGGTGAGGGGGCTGTTGGGGTACACAAGGAGGGGGTACACGGGAACAGGGTGTGGGGTGTTGGGGTCCACAAGGAGGGGGTTTATGGGGACCAGGAGTGAGGTGCAGCAGTATGAGCAGGGGTCGGGGTGCA
>NW_020938193.1:0-4845 GCF_003984885.1 Neopelma chrysocephalum
GGGGGGGTTGTCAAGGACACTACAGAGCGGGGTGGGGTTTGGGGTCAGCCCCCACCTTTCCCACCATTCCCAGTCCATCCCACCCCGTCACCAGCAGGTCTGGGGGTGGGTCCCGGAGCCGGCCAAGGCGGATGGGGTGGGATGTGGGGTGGGATTTGGGATCCCATCCCCAGCGCTGCCCCAGGATACTGACGGCGAAGACGTTGAGGCCGTGCACGGAGTACTTGTAGTAGTAGGGGTTGGTGGCGCGGTAGCAGCACAGGATCACCTCCCCCTCCGGCGGCACCTCCGTCTGCGGGGGGCACACAGTTGGTGACCCCACTGCTGCCCCCAAAAACCCCCCTTTCCCCAGAAGACCCCCGGGAGCCTCACCATCCTGCCCCTGCGGACGCGGATGCGCTCGGGGGGCAGCAGCAGGACGCGGGCGGCGCTGCGGGCGCTCAGCTTGGCCACGGGGATGGTGACGATGAGCAGCCAGGAGGTGACGCAGACCAGGGCGTGGGACAGGGCCAGCACAGGGTACCCCAGGCACAGCCAGGCCGCGGTGCCCACGTGGCGCTGGAATGGTGGGCACCATCAGGATTGGCCCTATAAGTGCCTGCCCTGGGGAGAGGAGGTGCCCTGGGGGGCTCTCCCCACACCCCAAGGGTGCTGGTGCCCAGGCAGGGCCCAGGAGCAGGGAGGAGGGTCACTCACACAGTCACAGGTTGGAAAAGCCCTCCCAGCCCATGGATCCACCCCTGTGCCCCATCCCCACCTTGTCCCCCCAGCCCAGAGCACTGAGTGCCACGGCCAGGCCTTCCTGGGACACCTCCAGGGCTGGGCACTCCAAACCTCCCTGGGCAGCCCCTGCCAAGGCCTCACCACCCTTTCCAGCAACAAATCCCTCCTCCTGGGCTCCCTGCCCAGGCAGTGCCCGGTGTGGGGCTCACCCAGTATCCGGTGCCCTCCCAGCACCACGGGCGCCAGCGGCCCGGGGTGGGACCCCCCAGCAGGGCCGAGCTCTCCCCCGCTCCAGCCTCCTGGGATTTGGGCACCTGGGGGGACACAATGGGGGTGTCAGGGTGTGGCACAGCACACCCCACCCACCCCCTGAGGATTCGGGATGAGCCCTCACCTCCACCTTCTGGATCACTTTGCCGAAGGGCCACAGGAAATACCTGGCCAGGTCCCAGCAGAGCCGCCCTGGGGGGGACACCAGGGACATTTGTGTCCCCTCCAGCTCCAGGGAGAAGGGATGCAGGAGGTCCCCACGCTGTTGTGAGCTCGGCCAGGACGCCCAGGCCTCTCCCAGCCCTTCCCAGATCCGGGACTCACCGTGAGGAGCCCCCACGACGGTGAGGAACATCCCGGCGGCCACCAGGCCGTGCAGCAGCGAGAGCCACCAGCCGAAGAGCAGCAGGTACAGGACGTTCCCGCACGTCACCGTGGACCCTATAGGGATAGGGGGGCACAGCTGGGACCCACTGGCACCTGCAACCACCCCAAACCCACGGGGCTGCCCCCTGACCTCACCTGCGGGGCCCCGGAGCGCGGTGAGGTCGGAGTAGAGCTCCTTGACGATGTCGGAGCGCTCCTCCCAGGGCCGCGCCGTCACGTGGCTCTTCCACTTCTTGAACCCGAACTGCGGGGACGAGGGGAGGTTTTTTTGGGGTGGGTGGGGGAAAAACCAGCCCGTCATACCCCCCCCAGGAGAACCCCTGGCCCCGGGGGGCACCCACCTTGTAGTTGTTGGAGAGCTTGTTGGCCTCCACGGCGTTCTCGGCCGTCAGGGTGGTCCTGGCGCAGCTCTCGCACTCCTCGGGCGCTGCTGGGGGGCACGAGGGGGTCAAGGGGGGCACACGGGGGTCAGGGACCCCCAGCACCCCCTGTCCCACCTACCCGTGGGGCCGCGGGGCCGGTGCAGGTGACAGCCCAGGTCGCCCAGGTCGTTGTTGATGGTGGTGGAGCAGTGCCGGTCGCACAGGGAGCCCCGCCGGGAATCCGCGGCGGCCTTGGGAATGTCTGTGGGAGAGGTTGGAATAATCACATCCCATGTCCTGCCTGGGACAAGCAGGTGCTGCTGTGTGGGGGGTGACAGCCCGGTCCCCAGACCCCACGGGGGACGTGGACACAGAATTCCCAGGGTGGGAGCCAAGGGATGCTGGGGAGGGGGGACCCCACCCGTGCCTGGGAAATGGGGGGAGGTGGGGGGTAAATCCCACTCAGTGCCTGGTGTGAGGGTTGGGAGGGTGGATCCCACAGTGCCTGGAGTGAGGCTGGGGAGGGGAGACCCCACAGGTGCCCAGGAAAAGGGGGGGGAAATCCCACTTGGTGCCCAGAGTGATACTCGGGAGAGGGGGAGAAAAATCCCAATCCCACTCGCTGCCCGGTGTGAGGGTTGGGAAGAGGGACTTGGCAGTGCCCAGGAAAGGGGGGACCCCACAGTGCCCAGAGTGATGCCTGGGGAGGGGGGACCCCACAGGTGCCTGGGAAAAGGGGGGAAAATCCCACTGGGTGCCCGGAATGAGGCTGGGGAGGGGGGACCCGTCAGGGCCCAGGAAGGGGGGACCCCACAGTGCCCGGAGTGATGCCCGGGAGAGGAGACCCCACAGGTGCCCAGGAAAAGGGGGGGAAATCCCACTGGGTGCCCAGAGTGAGGCTGGGGAGGGGGACCCCACAGGTGCCCAGGACATGGCAGGTGAGAAAAATCCCAATCTCACTCAGTGCCCGGTGCGAGGGTTGGGAAGGGGAGGGACCCTCCCAGATCCCCAAGAAGGGGTCTGACCCCCTCTGGTGCCCGGATGCCTGGGAGAGGAGACCCCACAGGTGCCCAGGACAAAATCCCAATCCCACTCAGTGCCCGGTGCGAGGGTTGGGAAGGGGGGGGGACCCTCCCAGGTCCCCAGGAAGGTGCCCGATCCCCTCTGGTGCCCGGATGCCCGGGAGAGGAGACCCCACAGGTGCCCAGGACATGGCGGGAAGCAGAAAAATCCCAATCCCACTCAGTGCCTGGAGTGATACTCGGGAAGGGGGACCCCACAGGTGCCCAACACATGGCAGGTGAGAAAAATCCCAATCCCACTCGGTGCCCAGTGCGAGGGTTGGGAAGGGGGGGGACCCTCCCAGATCCCCAAGAAGGTGCCCGACCCCCTCTGGTGCCCGAGCGATGCTCAGAAGGGGGACCCCAAGAAGGGAGGACCCCCCGGGACCCCCCGCGCTCACCGGGCGGGTCCTGCCCGCAGCAGCAGCGGCAGCAGCGGCGGCGCCGGGCGGGCTCGGCCTCGCTGGCCATGGTGGTCCCGGGATGGGGGGGCGATCGATCCCGGAGCCCCCCGGGCCGCCGGAATTGAACGGGCGGGGCCGGACGTGCGCGACCCCGGGACGGGGAAACGCCCCCGCAACGGGAGGGGCGAGAAAACGCCCCCGCAAACCGAGAGAGGGGGACGGGCCAGGGCAGCCCCCGCACCGAGGGATGAGCCGGGAGGGAGCGGCGGGAACGAGGGGGACATGGGGAGAGGGATGCGCGGGGATTTGGGGTGCGCGGGGATTTGGGGTGCGCGGGGATTGGGGTGCGCGGGGATTGGGATGCTCAGGGATTGGGGTGTGCGGGGATTTGGGGTGCGCGGGGATTGGGGTACACAAGGATTGGAGTGCGCGGGGATTGGGATGCGCGGGGATTGGGGTGCACAGAGATTGGGGTGCTTAGGGGTTAGGGTGCGCGGGGATTTGGGGTGCGCAGGGATTGGGATGCAAAGGGGTTGGGATGCTCAGGGATTTGGGGTGCGCAGGGATTGGGGTGCTCAGGGATCGGGATGCGCGGGGATTGGGGTGCACGGGGATTTGGAGTGCGCAGAGATTGGGGTGCGCAGGGATTGGGGTGCTCAGGGATTTGGGGTGCGCAGGGATTGGGGTGTGCAGGGATTTGGGGTACACAGGGATTGGGATGCGCAGGGATTTGGGGTACACAGGGATTGGGATGCGCAGGGATTTGGGGTACACAGGGATTGGGGTGCGCGGGGATTGTGATGCGCAGGGATAGGGATGCTCAGGGATTGGGATGCGCGGGGATTGGGGTGCGCAGGGATTGGGGTGGGCGGGGATTGGGATGCTCAGGGATTGGGATGCAGAGGGGTTGGGATCCTCAGAGATTGGGATGCTCAGGGATTGGGGTGCGCAGGGATTGGGGTGCGCAGGGATTGGGGTGCGCAGGGATTGGGATACACAGGGATAGGGATGCTCAGGGATTGGGGTGCTCAGGGATCGGGATGCGCAGGGATTGGGGTGTGCGGGGATTTGGGGTGCGCAGGGATTGGGGTGCTCAGGGATTAGGGTGCGCAGGGATAGGGATGCTCAGGGTTTGGGGTGCACAGGGGTTGGGGTGCGCGGGGATTTGGGGTGCACAGGGATTTGAATGCTCAGGGACTGAGATACTCAGGGATAGGGATGTGTAGGGATTTGGGGTACACAGGGATTGGGATGCTCAGGGATTTGGGGTGCGCAGGAATAGGGGATGTGGTCTGTCGGGGTGCACAGGGATAGGAATGCTCAGGGATAGGGATGCTCAGGGATCTGGGGTGCACAGGAATAGGGGATGTGGTTTATGGGGGTGCACAGGAACTGGGGTGCGTAGTGTGTGGGGTGCACGGGATTGGGAACGGACAGGAGTTGGGGTGTGTGGTGGATGGGGAGGCAGGAACTGGGGTGTGCCATGGATCGGGGTGCACGGAAACAGGGTGAGGGGGCTGTTGGGGTACACAAGGAGGGGGTACACGGGAACAGGGTGTGGGGTGTTGGGGTCCACAAGGAGGGGGTTTATGGGGACCAGGAGTGAGGTGCAGCAGTATGAGCAGGGGTCGGGGTGCA
>NW_020938194.1:0-1153 GCF_003984885.1 Neopelma chrysocephalum
CTGCTTCCCAAGGGAAAACGTGGGAATGCTGAGCTGGAATGTTGGGAATGCTGCTTCCCGACCTTCCTCATCCCACTGGGAAAGGGGGAGGAGTCCAGCCAGGAAAAGAGGGAATGAGCTGGAGGATATTGGGATGTTGGGAAGGAATTCCTGGCTGGGAGGGCGGGGAGGGATGGGAATGGGATTCCCAGGGAAGCTGGGGTTTCCTGGGAAGTGTTGGATGGGGCTTGGAGCCACTCGGGATAGTGGGAGGGATGGAGCTGATCCCCATTCCCACCCAAAGCATTCCATGATCCCATTCCAGGGGTTTTTGGAAGGGGAAGGAATGGTGGAAAAATAGGGAATAATGGTGGGATGAAATAGAGAATAATGGTGGGAAAGTAGGGAATAATGGTGGGAAAAATGGTGGGAAAAATAGAGAATAATGGGGGGATAAAATAGGGAATAATGGCAGGAAAAAATAGGGAATGGTGGGAAGATAGGGAATAAAGGTGGATAAACAGGGAATAATGGTGGGGAAAATAGAGAGTAACAGTGGGGAAAATAGGGAATAATGGGTAAAAAATAGGGAATAATGGTGGGGAAATTAGGGAATCGTGGTTGAAAAAATAGGGAATAATGGAGGGATAAAATAGGGAATAATGGTGGGAAAAATAGGGAATAATGGTGGGAAAATGGGGAGTAATAGTGGGATAAAATAGGGAATAAAGGTGGAAAAATTAGGGAATAAGGGTGGAAAAATAAGGAATAATGGTGAGAAAAATAGGGAATAATGGGTAAAAAATAGGGAACAATGGGTAAAAAATAGGGAATAAGGGTGGAAAAATAAGGAATAATAGTGGGAAAAAAACAGGGAAGAGTGGGAAAATAGGGAATAAGGGTGGATAAGTAGGAAATAAAGGTGGGTAAGTAGGGAATAAGGGCGGATAAAGAGGGAATAACTGTGGGAAAAATGGTGGGAAAATTAGGGAATAATGGTGGGAAAAGGGGGAATAATGGTGAGAAAAACAGGGAATAATGGTGGAAAAATAAGGAATAATGATGGGAAAAATAGGGAATGGTGGGAAAAATAGGAAATAAGGGTGGGGAAAATAAGGAATAATGGTGCGAGAGTAGGAAATA
The DNA here is from genome assembly GCF_003984885.1 of Neopelma chrysocephalum. Classification (NCBI taxonomy): domain Eukaryota; kingdom Metazoa; phylum Chordata; class Aves; order Passeriformes; family Pipridae; genus Neopelma; species Neopelma chrysocephalum. The sequence continues at coordinate 1,123 of NW_020938194.1, forward strand.
ATGGTGGGAAAAATGGTGGGAAAAATAGAGA
>NW_020938194.1:4153-4589 GCF_003984885.1 Neopelma chrysocephalum
TAGGGGATAATGGTGGGAAAAATAGGGGATAAGGGTGGGGAAAATGGTGGGGAAATTAGGGAATAATGGTGGGGAAAATGGTGGGAAAAGTAGGGAATAATGGTGGGAAAATTAGGGAATAATGGTGGGAAAATTAGGAAATAATAGTGGATAAATAGGGTAAAAATAGGGAATAATGGGGAGAAAATTAGGGAATAATGGTGGGAAAAAAGGGAATAATGGTGGAATAAATAGGGAATAATGGTGAAAAAAAGGGAATAACGGTGGGAAAAATAGGGAATAATGGTAGGAAAAATGGTGGAGAAAATGGGGAATAATGGTGGGAAAATGGGGAATAAGGGTGGTGAAAATGGTGGGAAAAATAGGGAATAATGGTGGGAAAATGAGGGAATAATGGTGGGAAAATTAGGGAAAAATGGTTGACAAAATAGGGAAT
>NW_020938194.1:4689-9438 GCF_003984885.1 Neopelma chrysocephalum
GAATAATGGTGGGAAAAATAGGGAATAATGGTGGGAAAATGAGGGAATAATGGTGGGAAAATTAGGGAAAAATGGTTGACAAAATAGGGAATAAAGGTGGGATAAAATAGGGAATAATGGGGGGATAAAATAGGGAGTGGTGGGAAAAATAGGGAATAATGGCAAGATAAAATAGGGAAAAATGGTGGGAAAATAGGGAATAATGGTGGTATAAAATAGGGAATAATGATGGGATAATATAGGGAGTAATGGAAAAATTAGGGAATAATGGGTAAAAAACAGGGAAGAATGGTGGGAAAAACAGGGAGTAAGGATGGAAAAACTAGGGAATGATGGGTAAAAAATAGGGAATAATGGAGGGAAAAAGGGAGTGGTGGGAAAATAGGGAATAATGGTGGGATAAAACAGGGAATAATGGTGGGATAAATAGGGAACAATGGTTGGAAAACCAGGGAATAATGGTGGGAAAAATAGAGAATAATGGTGGGAAAAAATAGGGAATGGTGGAAAAATAGGGAATAATGGTGGGATAAAATAGAGAATAATGGTGGGAAAATTAGGGAATGGTGGGAAAAATAGGAAATAATGGGTAAAAAATAGGGAATAATGGTGGGATAAAATAGGGAATGGTGGGAAAAATAGGCAATAATGGTGGGAAAAATGGTGGGAAAACTAGGGAATAATGGTGGGGAAAATAGGGAATAATGGTGGGAAAATGGGAGTGGTGGGAAAATAGGGAATAATGGTGGGATAAATAGGGAATAATGGTGGGAAAACGGGAGCAGCTCCCCAGGGAATGGTCACGACCCCAGGGAGCTCCAGGAATGTTTGGGAACCCTCCCAGGGATTTTGGGCTGGGAAGGGCCAAGGGCTGGGTTTGATCCCTGTGGGAATGAGGATATTCCAGGATTCCAAAGGGGGAGCATCCCAAAGGATATGGTGAAGGTTTCCACCCTGCTGAAATAGGCTTCCCTGCTGGCAGATTCCAAGGAATTCTCCTCCATCTGGGAAGAGCCGTTGGCCGATTCCGACAGGTCGGAAATGTCCTTCCTGAAGGGGGAAAAAAAACAGGGAAAATCCCAGGAAAAAAATCCTTAACAAAAGGGATTTAGAACCCAAGGAATTCCCAGCCCCTCATCCCTCGGGGTTATCCCAACAGGGATCTTCTCCAGAGCTCCCAATTCCCAAATTTTCCTTAATTAATAATGGAACCAATTAAAATATACAGATCCAAGGGTGGGTTGAACGTTCCCGGGTGGAATTTGATGGGAAAAGGAGGGAAAACAGGGATTTGTTGTCCCAGCTCAGCCAGGGCAGGTTGAGGAATAATCTCAGGGATCCCAAACATCCCAAAGCTGGGGCTGGAATGTGGGTCCCAGGCTGGAATTCCAAGGGCTGGAATTCCAAGGGCTGGAATTCCAAGGGCTGGAATTCCAAGGGCTGCCCTTTGGCCTCTCCCGACCCCCTTCCGAGGGGAAAATCCAGGGATAGTTGGGAAAAGGGGGAATGAGACACCTCCAGGGCTCAGCTCCCAGTGCCCCCCAGGATTCCCAGGATTCCCAGTGCTCCCAGAGCCCACCAGTTCCTCCCAGTGCCTCCCAGTGCTGCCTCACTGTCCCCCAGTATTCCCAGCACTCCCCAGTGCCCCCCAGTATTCCCAGTGCTCCCAGAGCCCACCAGTTCCTCCCAGTGTCTCCCAGTGCCTCTCAATATTCCCCAGTGCTCCCAGTGCCTCCCAATATTCCCAGTATTCCCAATGCTCCCAGTGCTCCCCAGTGCCTCCCAGTATTCCCAGTATTCCCAGTGCTCCCCACTGCCTCCCAGTATTCCCAATGCTCCCAGTGCTCCCCAGTGCCTCCCAGTATTCCCAATGCTCCCAGTGCTCCCCAGTGCCCCCCAGTATTCCCAGTGCCCTCCAGTGCCTCCCAGTTCCTCCCAGTGCACACCAGTACCACCTCCTGGTGTCTCCCAGTGCCTCCCAACATTCTCCAGTGTTCCCCAGTGCTCCCAGTCTGCCCAGTTCCCCCAGTGCCTCCCATTGTGCCCCAGTGCTCCCAGTGCCCCCAGCATTACCCAGTTCATCCCAGCGTTCCCCAGTGCTCCCAGTGCCTCCCGGTGTTCCCCAGTATCTCCCAGTTCCCCCCAGTGTTCCCCAGTTCCCCCCAGTGCCTCCTAGTGCTCCCCAGTGCCTCCCAGTGTCCCTCCCGTTTGTCCCAGTGTTCCCCAGTTCCTCCCATTGCCTCCCAGTTCCCCCCAGTGCCTCCCAGTGTTCCCCAGTGCCTCCCAGTGCTCCCCAGTGCCTCCCAGTGTTCTCCAGTTCCTCCAATATTCCCCAGTGCCTCCCAGTGTTCCCCAGTTCCCTCCAGTGCCCCCCAGTTCCCCCCCGTGCTCTCCGTGCCCCCCCCTGCCCGCCCGCGCCCCCGTCGTCCCTCCCAGTGCTCCCAGTACACACCAGCGCCTCCCAGTGCACACCAGTAGTGCCTCAGTGTCCCCCAGTGTCTCCCAGTGTTCCCCAGTTCATCCCAGTGCTCACCAGTGCTCCCAGTGCCTCCCTCGTGCCTCCCAGTGCTCCCAGTACACACCAGTCTGTCCAGTGCCCCCCAGTGCACCCCAGTAGTGCCTCAGTGTCCCCCAGTTGCTCCCAGTGCTCCCCAGTTGCTGCCAGTGCTCCCCAGTGTTCCCCAGTTCTCCCCCTGTGTTCCCCAGTGCACACCAGTGCCTCCCAGTGCTCCCCAGTTGCTCCCAGTGCTCACCAGTGTCTCCCTCGTGCCTCTCAGTGCTCCCAGTACACACCAGTTGCTCCCAGTGCACACCAGTACTGCCTCAGTGTCCCCCAGTTGCTCCCAGTGCTCCCTCAGTGCCTCCTAGTGACCCCACTGCCTTCCAGTGCCCCCCAGTACACCCCGGTCTCCCCCAGTGCTCCCAGTGCTCCCCAGTGCCCACCAGTGCCCCCCAGTTCTCCCCAGAGCTCCCCAGCGTTCCCCAGTGCACACCAGTGCCTCCCAGTACACATGAGTTGCTCCCAGTGCCCCCAGTGCTCCCAGTGCACACCAGTGTCTCCCTTGTGCCTCCCAGTGCTCCCAGTACACACCAGTGTCTCCCTTGTGCCTCCCAGTACGCACCAGTTCCTCCCAGGGCACACCAGTACTGCCTCAGTGCTCCCCAGTTACTCCCAGTGTCCCCCAGTTCCCCCCGGTGCCTCCCAGTCTTCCCCAGTGCACACCAATGCCTCCCAGTATACACCAGTGTCTCTCTTGTGCCTCCCAGTGTTCCCAGTACACACCAGCGTCCCCCAGTGTTCCCCAGTGCACACCCGCGCCTCCCAGTACACACCAGTTCCTCCCAGTGCCCCCCAATGCACATCAGTGTCTCCCTCGTGCCTCCCAGTGCTCCCCGGGCCCCCCAATAGCCCCGAGGAACCCCCCAACCCCCCTCAGGGCCCTCCCCCCGCCCCTCACTGAGGGTCCCAGGGCCCCCCAATTCTCCCCCGGGACCCCCAGCGAGGGGTCCCCCCCACCCTGCGGGGCCTTCCCGCCCCCCTTCCCGCTCTCCCCTTGCCCACCGCCGGCCCCGGCCCCTTCCCCGCGCCCCCCGCGGCCGCTCACCCGCCGTTCCCGGTGCCTCCGACGGCGATGCCGCGGCCGATGAGGTCCCTGATGTGCCGGGGGGTCACCGGGACCCCCCCTCGGGGGCTCCCCGCCGCCGCCGCCCCGGCGCTGGGCGCCGCCATCTTGGCTCGACCCCGCCCCCCCCACCCGCCGGCCCGGCCGGGAAAACGCGGCCCCGCAACAACGTTCCGCCCTCCGCAACAACGTTCCGCCCGCGCCGCCCGGGCCGCTCATGCCCCCCCCCCTCACCCCGCGACAACCCCCGCGCGGCCTCGGGGACCCCGCGGGGCGCTCTGGGGGTGACGCCACTCCCAGAACGTCCCCGCGAGTCCCCCTGTGAGTGTCCCCGTGAGTGTCCCCGCGGGTGTCCCCGCGAGTGTCCCCGCACCGCCGCGCTCGGCGCTCTATTGCTCCGTCCTGCATCGATCGCTCGGCTCTCGCACCTGCCAACAAGCGCGCGGCCGATAGGTCGCGGCCCAAGAAGCCGCGCGCTGATTGGCCGGAGCGCCCCGTCCCCCACAGGACGGCCGGGCTATGTCGGCGGCGGCCGCGGCCCGGGCCGGGCTCGGGCTCGGGGAGGGCGCGGGGGGACCCTCGGGGGGCCCCTCGGGCGGCGGCGATGGCGCCGGGGAGATCCTCAATCGCTTCGTGCAGCTGCCGGCCAGGCCGCGGGCAGCGGGTGAGTGGCGGCCCGGGCGGGCGGGGGTGACCCCGAGGCTGAGGGGGCTGAGGGGGGGGGGGGGGGGGGGTTGGAACAGGGACATCCCCGCCCTGAGGGGATGCGGCACAGCCGCGATATCCTCGAGGCACTGAGGGACCCGCAACCCCCGTCCCCCAGGCCCTGAGGGGTTTGAGGTCGCGGCTCTCCCTGCTCAAGGTCCGAGGGGGGGCTGGGGCTGGGAAACCGCCGTCCCCGAAGCTCTGAGGGGTCGGGGTGACCCCCCCCCCCCATCACTGGGGTGCCCTGGATCGGGACACCCCCGTCCCCAGGATCCCTGAGGGGTCTGGGACAGGAGCACCCCCATCCCAGGGGGATTCCGGACTGGGATATCCCCATTCCCAAGGCCATGAGGGGTGACCCCCATCCCCCCATCCCAGGGGGATCCAGGACTGGGGTACCCCCATTCCCAAGGTCCTGGGG
>NW_020938195.1:0-1161 GCF_003984885.1 Neopelma chrysocephalum
CTGCTTCCCAAGGGAAAACGTGGGAATGCTGAGCTGGAATGTTGGGAATGCTGCTTCCCGACCTTCCTCATCCCACTGGGAAAGGGGGAGGAGTCCAGCCAGGAAAAGAGGGAATGAGCTGGAGGATATTGGGATATTGGGATGTTGGGAAGGAATTCCTGGCTGGGAGGGCGGGGAGGGATGGGAATGGGATTCCCAGGGAAGCTGGGGTTTCCTGGGAAGTGTTGGATGGGGCTTGGAGCCACCCGGGATAGTGGGAGGGATGGAGCTGATCCCCATTCCCACCCAAAGCATTCCATGATCCCATTCCAGGGGTTTTTGGAAGGGAAAGGAATGGTGGAAAAATAGGGAATAATGGTGGGATGAAATAGAGAATAATGGTGGGAAAGTAGGGAATAATGGTGGGAAAAATGGTGGGAAAAATAGAGAATAATGGTGGAATAAAATAGGGAATAATGGGGGGAAAAAATAGGGAATGGTGGGAAAATAGGGAATAAAGGTGGATAAACAGGGAATAATGGTGGGGAAAATAGAGAGTAACAGTGGGGAAAATAGGGAATAATGGGTAAAAAATAGGGAATAATGGTGGGGAAATTAGGGAATCGTGGTTGAAAAAATAGGGAATAATGGAGGGATAAAATAGGGAATAATGGTGGGAAAAATAGGGAATAATGGTGGGAAAATGGGGAGTAATAGTGGGATAAAATAGGGAATAAAGGTGGAAAAATTAGGGAATAAGGGTGGAAAAATAAGGAATAATGGTGAGAAAAATAGGGAATAATGGGTAAAAAATAGGGAACAATGGGTAAAAAATAGGGAATAAGGGTGGAAAAATAAGGAATAATAGTGGGAAAAAAACAGGGAAGAGTGGGAAAATAGGGAATAAGGGTGGATAAGTAGGAAATAAAGGTGGGTAAGTAGGGAATAAGGGCGGATAAAGAGGGAATAACTGTGGGAAAAATGGTGGGAAAATTAGGGAATAATGGTGGGAAAAGGGGGAATAATGGTGAGAAAAACAGGGAATAATGGTGGAAAAATAAGGAATAATGATGGGAAAAATAGGGAATGGTGGGAAAAATAGGAAATAAGGGTGGGGAAAATAAGGAATAATGGTGCGAGAGTAGGAAATAATGGTGGGAAAAATGGTGGGAAAAATAGAGA
>NW_020938195.1:4161-4597 GCF_003984885.1 Neopelma chrysocephalum
TAGGGGATAATGGTGGGAAAAATAGGGGATAAGGGTGGGGAAAATGGTGGGGAAATTAGGGAATAATGGTGGGGAAAATGGTGGGAAAAGTAGGGAATAATGGTGGGAAAATTAGGGAATAATGGTGGGAAAATTAGGAAATAATAGTGGATAAATAGGGTAAAAATAGGGAATAATGGGGAGAAAATTAGGGAATAATGGTGGGAAAAAAGGGAATAATGGTGGAATAAATAGGGAATAATGGTGAAAAAAAGGGAATAACGGTGGGAAAAATAGGGAATAATGGTAGGAAAAATGGTGGAGAAAATGGGGAATAATGGTGGGAAAATGGGGAATAAGGGTGGTGAAAATGGTGGGAAAAATAGGGAATAATGGTGGGAAAATGAGGGAATAATGGTGGGAAAATTAGGGAAAAATGGTTGACAAAATAGGGAAT
>NW_020938195.1:4697-9446 GCF_003984885.1 Neopelma chrysocephalum
GAATAATGGTGGGAAAAATAGGGAATAATGGTGGGAAAATGAGGGAATAATGGTGGGAAAATTAGGGAAAAATGGTTGACAAAATAGGGAATAAAGGTGGGATAAAATAGGGAATAATGGGGGGATAAAATAGGGAGTGGTGGGAAAAATAGGGAATAATGGCAAGATAAAATAGGGAAAAATGGTGGGAAAATAGGGAATAATGGTGGTATAAAATAGGGAATAATGATGGGATAATATAGGGAGTAATGGAAAAATTAGGGAATAATGGGTAAAAAACAGGGAAGAATGGTGGGAAAAACAGGGAGTAAGGATGGAAAAACTAGGGAATGATGGGTAAAAAATAGGGAATAATGGAGGGAAAAAGGGAGTGGTGGGAAAATAGGGAATAATGGTGGGATAAAACAGGGAATAATGGTGGGATAAATAGGGAACAATGGTTGGAAAACCAGGGAATAATGGTGGGAAAAATAGAGAATAATGGTGGGAAAAAATAGGGAATGGTGGAAAAATAGGGAATAATGGTGGGATAAAATAGAGAATAATGGTGGGAAAATTAGGGAATGGTGGGAAAAATAGGAAATAATGGGTAAAAAATAGGGAATAATGGTGGGATAAAATAGGGAATGGTGGGAAAAATAGGCAATAATGGTGGGAAAAATGGTGGGAAAATTAGGGAATAATGGTGGGGAAAATAGGGAATAATGGTGGGAAAATGGGAGTGGTGGGAAAATAGGGAATAATGGTGGGATAAATAGGGAATAATGGTGGGAAAACGGGAGCAGCTCCCCAGGGAATGGTCACGACCCCAGGGAGCTCCAGGAATATTTGGGAACGCTCCCAGGGATTTTGGGCTGGGAAGGGCCAAGGGCTGGGTTTGATCCCTGTGGGAATGAGGATATTCCAGGATTCCCAAGGGGGAGCATCCCAAAGGATATGGTGAAGGTTTCCACCCTGCTGAAATAGGCTTCCCTGCTGGCAGATTCCAAGGAATTCTCCTCCATCTGGGAAGAGCCGTTGGCCGATTCCGACGGGTCGGAAATGTCCTTCCTGAAGGGGGAAAAAAAACAGGGAAAATCCCGGGAAAAAAATCCTTAACAAAAGGGATTTAGAACCCAAGGAATTCCCAGCCCCTCATCCCTCGGGGTTATCCCAACAGGGATCTTCTCCAGAGCTCCCAATTCCCAAATTTTCCTTAATTAATAATGGAACCAATTAAAATATACAGATCCAAGGGTGGGTTGAACGTTCCCGGGTGGAATTTGATGGGAAAAGGAGGGAAAACAGGGATTTGTTGTCCCAGCTCAGCCAGGGCAGGTTGAGGAATAATCTCAGGGATCCCAAACATCCCAAAGCTGGGGCTGGAATGTGGGTCCCAGGCTGGAATTCCAAGGGCTGGAATTCCAAGGGCTGGAATTCCAAGGGCTGGAATTCCAAGGGCTGCCCTTTGGCCTCTCCCGACCCCCTTCCGAGGGGAAAATCCAGGGATAGTTGGGAAAAGGGGGAATGAGACACCTCCAGGGCTCAGCTCCCAGTGCCCCCCAGGATTCCCAGGATTCCCAGTGCTCCCAGAGCCCACCAGTTCCTCCCAGTGCCTCCCAGTGCTGCCTCACTGTCCCCCAGTATTCCCAGCACTCCCCAGTGCCCCCCAGTATTCCCAGTGCTCCCAGAGCCCACCAGTTCCTCCCAGTGTCTCCCAGTGCCTCTCAATATTCCCCAGTGCTCCCAGTGCCTCCCAATATTCCCAGTATTCCCAATGCTCCCAGTGCTCCCCAGTGCCTCCCAGTATTCCCAGTATTCCCAGTGCTCCCCACTGCCTCCCAGTATTCCCAATGCTCCCAGTGCTCCCCAGTGCCTCCCAGTATTCCCAATGCTCCCAGTGCTCCCCAGTGCCCCCCAGTATTCCCAGTGCCCTCCAGTGCCTCCCAGTTCCTCCCAGTGCACACCAGTACCACCTCCTGGTGTCTCCCAGTGCCTCCCAACATTCTCCAGTGTTCCCCAGTGCTCCCAGTCTGCCCAGTTCCCCCAGTGCCTCCCATTGTGCCCCAGTGCTCCCAGTGCCCCCAGCATTACCCAGTTCATCCCAGCGTTCCCCAGTGCTCCCAGTGCCTCCCGGTGTTCCCCAGTATCTCCCAGTTCCCCCCAGTGTTCCCCAGTTCCCCCCAGTGCCTCCTAGTGCTCCCCAGTGCCTCCCAGTGTCCCTCCCGTTTGTCCCAGTGTTCCCCAGTTCCTCCCATTGCCTCCCAGTTCCCCCCAGTGCCTCCCAGTGTTCCCCAGTGCCTCCCAGTGCTCCCCAGTGCCTCCCAGTGTTCTCCAGTTCCTCCAATATTCCCCAGTGCCTCCCAGTGTTCCCCAGTTCCCTCCAGTGCCCCCCAGTTCCCCCCCGTGCTCTCCGTGCCCCCCCCTGCCCGCCCGCGCCCCCGTCGTCCCTCCCAGTGCTCCCAGTACACACCAGCGCCTCCCAGTGCACACCAGTAGTGCCTCAGTGTCCCCCAGTGTCTCCCAGTGTTCCCCAGTTCATCCCAGTGCTCACCAGTGCTCCCAGTGCCTCCCTCGTGCCTCCCAGTGCTCCCAGTACACACCAGTCTGTCCAGTGCCCCCCAGTGCACCCCAGTAGTGCCTCAGTGTCCCCCAGTTGCTCCCAGTGCTCCCCAGTTGCTGCCAGTGCTCCCCAGTGTTCCCCAGTTCTCCCCCTGTGTTCCCCAGTGCACACCAGTGCCTCCCAGTGCTCCCCAGTTGCTCCCAGTGCTCACCAGTGTCTCCCTCGTGCCTCTCAGTGCTCCCAGTACACACCAGTTGCTCCCAGTGCACACCAGTACTGCCTCAGTGTCCCCCAGTTGCTCCCAGTGCTCCCTCAGTGCCTCCTAGTGACCCCACTGCCTTCCAGTGCCCCCCAGTACACCCCGGTCTCCCCCAGTGCTCCCAGTGCTCCCCAGTGCCCACCAGTGCCCCCCAGTTCTCCCCAGAGCTCCCCAGCGTTCCCCAGTGCACACCAGTGCCTCCCAGTACACATGAGTTGCTCCCAGTGCCCCCAGTGCTCCCAGTGCACACCAGTGTCTCCCTTGTGCCTCCCAGTGCTCCCAGTACACACCAGTGTCTCCCTTGTGCCTCCCAGTACGCACCAGTTCCTCCCAGGGCACACCAGTACTGCCTCAGTGCTCCCCAGTTACTCCCAGTGTCCCCCAGTTCCCCCCGGTGCCTCCCAGTCTTCCCCAGTGCACACCAATGCCTCCCAGTATACACCAGTGTCTCTCTTGTGCCTCCCAGTGTTCCCAGTACACACCAGCGTCCCCCAGTGTTCCCCAGTGCACACCCGCGCCTCCCAGTACACACCAGTTCCTCCCAGTGCCCCCCAATGCACATCAGTGTCTCCCTCGTGCCTCCCAGTGCTCCCCGGGCCCCCCAATAGCCCCGAGGAACCCCCCAACCCCCCTCAGGGCCCTCCCCCCGCCCCTCACTGAGGGTCCCAGGGCCCCCCAATTCTCCCCCGGGACCCCCAGCGAGGGGTCCCCCCCACCCTGCGGGGCCTTCCCGCCCCCCTTCCCGCTCTCCCCTTGCCCACCGCCGGCCCCGGCCCCTTCCCCGCGCCCCCCGCGGCCGCTCACCCGCCGTTCCCGGTGCCTCCGGCGGCGATGCCGCGGCCGATGAGGTCCCTGATGTGCCGGGGGGTCACCGGGACCCCCCCTCGGGGGCTCCCCGCCGCCGCCGCCCCGGCGCTGGGCGCCGCCATCTTGGCTCGACCCCGCCCCCCCCACCCGCCGGCCCGGCCGGGAAAACGCGGCCCCGCAACAACGTTCCGCCCTCCGCAACAACGTTCCGCCCGCGCCGCCCGGGCCGCTCATGCCCCCCCCCCTCACCCCGCGACAACCCCCGCGCGGCCTCGGGGACCCCGCGGGGCGCTCTGGGGGTGACGCCACTCCCAGAACGTCCCCGCGAGTCCCCCTGTGAGTGTCCCCGTGAGTGTCCCCGCGGGTGTCCCCGCGAGTGTCCCCGCACCGCCGCGCTCGGCGCTCTATTGCTCCGTCCTGCATCGATCGCTCGGCTCTCGCACCTGCCAACAAGCGCGCGGCCGATAGGTCGCGGCCCAAGAAGCCGCGCGCTGATTGGCCGGAGCGCCCCGTCCCCCACAGGACGGCCGGGCTATGTCGGCGGCGGCCGCGGCCCGGGCCGGGCTCGGGCTCGGGGAGGGCGCGGGGGGACCCTCGGGGGGCCCCTCGGGCGGCGGCGATGGCGCCGGGGAGATCCTCAATCGCTTCGTGCAGCTGCCGGCCAGGCCGCGGGCAGCGGGTGAGTGGCGGCCCGGGCGGGCGGGGGTGACCCCGAGGCTGAGGGGGCTGAGGGGGGGGGGGGGGGGGGGTTGGAACAGGGACATCCCCGCCCTGAGGGGATGCGGCACAGCCGCGATATCCTCGAGGCACTGAGGGACCCGCAACCCCCGTCCCCCAGGCCCTGAGGGGTTTGAGGTCGCGGCTCTCCCTGCTCAAGGTCCGAGGGGGGGCTGGGGCTGGGAAACCGCCGTCCCCGAAGCTCTGAGGGGTCGGGGTGACCCCCCCCCCCCATCACTGGGGTGCCCTGGATCGGGACACCCCCGTCCCCAGGATCCCTGAGGGGTCTGGGACAGGAGCACCCCCATCCCAGGGGGATTCCGGACTGGGATATCCCCATTCCCAAGGCCATGAGGGGTGACCCCCATCCCCCCATCCCAGGGGGATCCAGGACTGGGGTACCCCCATTCCCAAGGTCCTGGGG
>NW_020938196.1:0-5547 GCF_003984885.1 Neopelma chrysocephalum
TGGAACTCCCCCGGAATGCCGAGCAGCTCCCGTTTTTCCGTTGCCGTTCCCTAATTCCCTGTTGGTATTCCCGCAGGCCGGCTGCATGTACGTGCACGGGGGGGTGGTGAACATCCACGAGAACAAACGGACTGGCTCCCTCTTCAAGCTGTGGCTGGTGGTTCCCAGCCTCCTGGAACTGTGCTGGGAAAAACTCCTGGAATATTTCCCCCACTTGGCCTCCCTGTCCCGGCCTCAGCTCCTGCACCTCGGACTCACCCAGGCACTGGTGGAGCGGCTAAAATGAGGCACCTGCTCCCCCTTTTCCCCCTCGAGAATTCCCACAGAACCCCCCTTCCCAGACTTATTTATGGATTCCGTGGATCGTCGGGAACGCCCGGAGGAGCCTCGTCCCGAAAATCCGGCGCCGCCTTCCGGGACCTTCGGAGCCGTCGGGAAAACAAACAAACCAACAAACAAACAAAGAGACAAACAGGGAAAAAAAAAATCCCCTTTTTATTTATGGAGCTCCCAGATCCCCAAATTTTCTCTGGGACTCGGCATCCCAGATCCCAAACCCTTCCCTGGGACTCGGTATCCCAGATCCCAGATTAATTAGGGAGCTCATGGAATGTCGTCCGCGCCGACGAGGAACAGTCGCTGCACAACCACCCCCCCCCAGCTGCTCTTTTCCCGGGATAACTCATCCCTCTCTCCCAGCTGAGCTCCCCCTCTCCCATCCCAACAATTCCCAACAATCCCCAACAATCCCTCCTGCTTTTTGCACGTGTTTCCCGGGCCGGATTCCCGCAGATTTCCCTGGAGCAGCGCTTGGAAATGACCCCCTCTCTGCCCTTCCCAGCCACGCTCCCACCTGGAAAGGTTTCCTTGGAAAACCAGAGGGAAAAGCTGCTCCAGGGGCTGCTGAACCGGGAATGGGGAGGGAGAAGCTTTGCCTGAGGCTGTTTTAACTTTTCCTGCTCATGGAATGAGCCCCAGGAAAACTCATCCCTCTAGGAAAACTCACCCCTCCGGGAAAACTCACCCCATGGATTTCGGGCTCCAAGCCCTGGAGTCTCGGCCTCTCCCGGCTTTCCCTCCTTCCCACACATCATTCCCAGTCATTCCCAGCCCTTTTCCTCGTGTCTCTGCCCTCCCTGCTCCCTTTAAAACCAGTTTTAAGCATGGAAAGGCCCAGGAAATCCCGAGGGAAAAGAGCAGGGAGAGGGATCCGAGGGAGCAGGGAAGGAGGGGCTTCCATGCTCTGTACCTTCAGCTCGGCTCCGGAGCCCGGAATTCCTGCTAAATCCTTCCTTTTCCACCTCAGCCCGTTTTTTTAAGTGCCTTTTCTTTTAAACATCAGCTTTTCCCGCTCGCCCAGGGATTCCAGAGCTTCCAGCTCCGGGCTTTTAGTTCCCTTTCCAGAGGTTTGCATTCCCATCCCAATAAACCGGAGCGGCGTCGATCCCGAGGCCCTGCCTGCTGCCCTCACTGCCATCCCAAAAATCACCATCCCAAAAAAACTCCCCTTCCCTGGGCCTTGGGGTGGGGTTTCCTCCTTCTCCACCTTCACTTCCTGCTTTTTTTTACCCCCTCCGAGGCTCAGGAAAATCCAAGCTCAGGCTTCCTTGGATTCTTTGGAGCAACAGGGTCCTTGGCTCTGTGTCCCTTGGAATTGGGAGTTTTTGGACCTGATGATCTTGGGAGTCTTTTCCAAGCCCTTTCCCAGCCTCCCTGGCTGCAGATCCTTGGATCCAGCCCCTCCTGGCAGCTCTGGGAAGGGGTTCCTGGTTTCAGGAACATCCCTGAACATCCACCTTTGCCTTCCCAGTTCCTCCAGGACCTTTTTCCTGGAGCATCCCCCTCATCCCTGTGCTGGTTCTCCCCTTCCAGGAGCATCTCCCACCATTCCCAGGACCATCCAAGCCTGGATATCCGGGAGCCAGCAGCAGCTTCCTGAGGCTCTTTCCTTTGCTCCGGAAAACTCCGGAGCTTTCCTCGGAGGGAGGAAAGCAAAGCCCTTCTCTCCATGATTTTTTGGGAATCTGGAGAGGTCCCAGCTGGCTGGAAGCTGGAGAATTTTGGGAATGGCAAGGAGGAGGAGCCTGGACAATCCAGGCCTGGTAAAATCATGGAAAAGATTCTTCCAGGAAGTGTTGGAAAGCACCTGGAGGAACAACAGCCAGCACGGGGTCGGGAGGGGAAATTCCTGCTTATCCCACTGAATTCCTGCTGGGACAGGGAAAACCCCCTGGCTGGCCCAGGAGAGCCAGCAGATGTCTCTCCCAGGATTCTTCTGGAAAAGCTGTCCGGGATCCAGCTGGATAAACACACCCTGGGGGGGGGGTGAGCAACTGGGAACAAAGAATTCCCGGGAATGGGGGGACACCGGGAAAGCACCGGGAACTGGGGGATTCCACGGGGCTCCAGCATCATCCCAGGGCTCTCCAGCGTCTTCCTGGGACACAGGGCTCCAAGGAATGCCGAGTTTTCCAACTGGGGAAGGAGCTGTTGGCTCCCTGAGGGCGGGGAAAAGTCTGGAAGGGCCATCCCAGGAATGTCTGAGGGCTCTGGGATTGTCCAGCCTGGAGAAGGGGAGACTCACTGGGATCTTCAGCATCCCTGTGGGACCCTCCCCCCACAGCCTGGAGCGGGAAAACCAGGGAATAAACACCCAGGGATCCCATGAATCGGGTCAAGGCCTCACCCACTGCTGGATTTCCAGGGATTTTTTTCCCATTCCAGCACCCAGGGGGGGCTGGAGCACGAGGGGATCTCCGAGGCTGCTCTTCCTGAAAAAGGGACTCGTTTTGAGCTCTCAGGGTAAGATTTGCTGGGATTCCTGCTGGGATTCCTGCTGGGATTCCTGCTGGGATTCCTGCTGGGATTCCTGCTGGGGGGGGGGCTTAGGGAAGGAGAAAAGCTTGGATTGCAATTCCCTAAGGGAAAGGATTCAGCAGCACTGGAGAGGAGATGGGAGCAGCTGCTGCGGGTCCTGGGATGGGGACAGGACACGGGGAAAGCCCAAGAATTCCCTGTTTCCCTCAATCCCACGGCACTGAGGGGGTTCTCCCACATCCACCCTCCCATCCCACCCTTTCCCATCCCTCCCTTTCCCATCCCTCCCTGTGCTGCTGAGCCAGGAGCAGCTCCAGATCCTGCCCTGGGAATGCTCCCAGACATCCCGGCTGGTGCCAGGATTGGCCAAGCTGGGAAAACGAAGCAGCTTCATTAATCCCTAATGATTAATGAAGGGAATTCCAGGCTGCTCCTGTTCCTCCATGATCCCAGGACCTTCCAGAGCCCAACATTCCCGTGGCATTCCCGGTCTGGATCCCCATGGAGCTGGAGAGGGAGGGGGCACAGGAGCCTCCTTCCCTGTGTCCTGGGATCCGTCAGGGCTTGGGGTCGGGTTTGAAGCTCTGGTGATAAACCAGCCCAAGGTTTGTCCCGTCCCCTCATCCCACCACTTCCCACATTCCCAGCCTGGGAACACCACCTGGAATATTCCCCCAAATCCTGCTCAGCAGCCTCCCAAAGGCCTTGGGAAAAGCCGGGAGTGAGGCGGGATCAGGAGCCAGGAGAGGGGCTGGGGCTGCTCCCTGGGGGTTTGGAACCCAGGCTGGAAGAGCTGGGAATGTTCCCCTGGAGAAGGGAAGGCTCCAGGGAGAGCTGAGAGCCCCTTGCAGGGCCTGAAGGGGCTCCAGGAGAGCTGGAGAGGGACTGGGGACAAGGCATGGAGGGACAGGACACAGGGAATGGCTTCCCACTGCCAGAGGGCAGGGATAGGCGGGATATTGGGAAGGAATTCCCGGCTGGGAGGGGCTGGAATGGAATTCCCAGAGAAGCTGTGGCTGCCCCTGGATCCCTGGAAGTGTCCAAGGGCAGGTTGGAGCAACCTGGGATAGTGGGAGGTGTTGGGGTTGGAACTGGCTGATCCCAAAGTCCCTTCCCACCCAAACCATTCCAGGATTGTTTCAGTGCTCCAGGAGCTCCCGAGAGCTCCAATAATCCCCCATCCCAAAAAACTGCTGGGGGGAGGCAATCCCTGGACTTCTCTCTGGGAGAGCCAGGAGAAGGAAGGACAAGGCCTGGAGGACAAGGCCGGGCTGGGAAGGACACGGAGCTTTGGGAAGGCCCTGGAGAAACCCCTGAGACAGAGGACATGGAACACTGACATGGAATGCCGACATGGAATTCTGTCCTGCTCCAACCAAGCCATTCCCAAGGCCCATGGAAGGAGATCCCACCCCGTGTCTGGTCTGTACAAAAGTGCTTTTAATGCCCAAACCGGGGGTGCCTCCGAACAGCCCCTTCCCCGTGATCCCAAAATCCCTCCCTGGGATCTCCTTCTCCGGCCCCTTCTCCCAGCACAACACTTCCCAAGGGAAGGGTCTGTCCCGGGAACCCCCTTCCAGCCCCTCCTTTAGGGATAACAGGGATAACATCCCTTCGGAGCGCGCCGGGGAGGGCTGGAAGTGCCCCTTTGGAAACTCATCCCAGGAGGAATTCCACGGCCACCAAACCCTTCCCGGCCATCCCAAAGCCCCTCCGGAGGGGCCGGGGCGGCAGCAGGAGCTCTGGGAATGGTGCTTCCAATGGTCCCTGAGATCCCGGAGAACTCCTGGAAGCCGCCGGCGGGTCGGGAGGGGCCGGAGCTCAGCAGCCGCTGGGCGAGGGGGCGAAGAAGTAAACGGCCAAGAGGATGAAGTAAACCATCACCAGCACTGTGCCTGGGGGGAGACCATGGGAGAGGGGAGTTATTCCATGGAGAAAGGAGGGAAGGGGATTGGAGACCTCCTGGGGGGGCCTGGGTGAGCCCCCCGGGGAGGGATTTCAGGGGCCTCTGCAAAATCCCAATTAAAAGGGATTTTAAACCATTTTAAGGGTGAAAAGGGAGGATTTCCCATGGAGCAGCTCTGAGATGGTCAACCAAGAGCCCAGGAGAGCAGGGTGGAGGGAGTTACACCCCAGAGCAAGGAGGGAGGTGGTTTTGGGGTCTGAATGAGCCCCCTGGGGAGGGATTTTGTGGCTCCCTACTAAATCTCAGTTAAAAGGGGTTAAAAACCCTTTTTAAGGGTGAAAAGGGAGAGAAGATTTCCCTTGGAGCAGCTCCAAGATGGTCAACCAAGACTCCAGGAGAGCAGGGTGGAGGGAGTTATTCCATGGAGAGAGGAGGGAAGGGCATTGGAGACCTCCTGGGGGGGCCTGGATGAGTCCCCTGGGGAGGGATTTCATGGGCCTCTAAAAAATCCCAATTAAAGGGGGTTTAAAGGGCTTTTTAAGGGTCAAAAGGGATTCCCCTTGGAGCAGCTCCAGGATGGTCAAGCAAGAGCTCAGGAGAGGAGGGTGGAGAGTTACTCCCTGGGGTAAGGAGGGAGATGGTTTTGGGGTCTGGATGAGCCCCCTGGGGAGGGATTCCGTGGGCCTCTAAAAAATCCCAATTAAAGGGGGTTTAAGGGGTTTTTAAGGGTGAAAAAGGGATTCCCCTTGGAGCAGCTCCAGCACCTCCAAGGTGGCCCAAGCAAGACCCCAGGAGAGCAGGGTGGAGAGAGTTAAACCCTAGAG
>NW_020938197.1:0-2787 GCF_003984885.1 Neopelma chrysocephalum
GATGTGGATCCCAAATTGCTGCAACCTGGCCTGGGACACTTCCAGGGCTCACCTTAGTGAGGAAAAGGGCTGGAATATTGTTGACTCTGGAATCCTGGTGCTCCATAAATCCCTGGGTTTAACTCCCACGGGGCTCCCAGGAAACACCTTTCCAACCTCTGCAATCCAGGGAATCTCCCACCTCTCCCGAGGGACAGCCAGGCTTGGAGTTCCTCCTCGGATCCCTGGGCTTGGAGGGTTTTCCAGAGGGTTTTTCCAGAGGTTTTTCCTGTCGTTCCCTCACCAGTGGATCTTCCTTTGCTCCCCCAGGTACCGACACGAGATCGCTCACGACGGGCAGAGGATTTACATCCTGGGAGGGGGAACCTCCTGGACGGCCTATTCCTTGGACAAGGTGAGAGAATTCCAGCTGGGAATTCCATTTCCCTGCAAAAAATCTCATTTTTGTGTTGGTTTGGGTTTTTTTGTTCATTTGTGGGGTTTTGTTTGGTTTTTTGGGGTTTTTTTTGTTACTTTTTCTTGGGTTTTTTATGTTTTTTTTTATTCTATTTATTTTTATTGTCACAAAAGAAAATGAAATGTCCTGTTTTCCTTTCCATTCCTGTCCCTTATTTTCATTTCAATTCACAGAATCTGATTTTATTTCATTAAATTTTCATTTCAATTCACGGAATCTGATTTTATTTCATTAAATTCCATTCCTGTCCCTTATTTTCATTTCAACTCACAGAATCTGATTTTATTTCATTAAGTTTTCATTTCAATTCATGGAATCTGATTTTATTTCATTAAATTCCATTCACATCATTTATTTTCATTTCAATTCACAGAATCTGATTTTAATTTCATTAAGTTTTCATTTCAATTCACGGAATCTGATTTTATTTCATTAAATTCCATTCTTGTCACTTATTTTCATTTCAATTCACAGAATCTGATTTTAATTTCATTAAATTTTCATTTCAATTTACAGAATCTGATTTTATTTCATTAAATTCCATTCACATCATTTATTTTCATTTCAATTCACAGAATCTGATTTTATTTCATTAAATTTTCATTTCAATTCATGTAATCTGATTTTAATTTCATTAAATTACATTCACGTCATTTATTTTAATTTTAATTCATGTAATCTGATTTTATTTCATTAAATTCCATTCCTGTAACTTAATTCACAGAATCTGATTTAATTTCATTAAATTCCATTCCTGTCACATATTTCAATTCTCAGAATCTGATTTTAATTTCATTAAATTCCATTCACATCATTTATTTCCATTTCAATTCACAGAATCTGATTTTAATTTCATTAAATTCCATTCCTGTCACTTATTTTCATTTCAATTCACAGAATCTGATTTTTATTTCATTAAATTCCATTCCTGTCACTTATTTTCATTTCAATTCACGGAATTTCATTTCAAGAAATCTGATTTCATTTCATTAAATTTCATCTCCTGAAATTTGATTTAAATTAATCTCATTTTAAGAAATTACATTTAATTACCTTTAATGACATGAACCTTCATTCCATGAAATAAAATGAAATTTCTGCTCTTCCTTTCAGTCCATTTTCGTTAAATTTCATTTCATTTCAAGAAACCTGATTTTATTTCATTCCCTTTCATTAAACTTCATTTCAGTTCCTGAAATTTGATTTAATTTCATTTAATTCTGTGATATTTCACTTTCTTTTGTGAAATGTGCTTTTGTTTCATGAAATAAAATGAAATTTCCACAGTGAAATCCTGGATCAGGGATATTCCATGTGGAAACCCAGATCAGGGATATTCCACAGTGAAATCCTGGATCGGGGATTTTCCATGTGAAAACCTGGATCAGTGATATTCCATGTGGAATCCTGGATCAGGGATATTCCATAATGAAATCCTGGATCATGGATATTCCACAGTGAAATCCTGGATCAGGAATATTCCATGTGGAAACCCAGATCAGGGATATTCCATAGTGAAATCCTGGATCAGGGATTTTCCACAGTGAAATCCTGGATCAGGAATATTCCATAGTGAAACCCTGGATCAGGGATATTCCACAGTAAAAACTTGGATATTCCACAGTGAAATCCTGGATCAGGGATTTTCCATCTGGAGATCCTGGTTAAAAAAAGCAGATAATTGTGCTCAGATCATTCCTAAATTCCCAGAAAACCTGGATTTGCCACAGAACCTCCTGTGGCCCCCAAATCCCGCCCTAAACCTTGATCTACTCCCAGAAAAAACTTGGAATCTGCAGCTTTTTCCCTCTCCCTTCTCCCATATTTCTTTCCTCCTGACGAGCCAAGTATTCCCAAATAATCCTGAGCCAGGATTATTTGTAATAATTCATAATTATTTATAATATATTTTATATTTATAATAATTATGTATAATAATCCAATCCAGGGGTTGGATTTCTGCCATTCCAGGTTATTTGAGGAGCAATAATCCCATTTTTTTCCCGCTCTCGGGCAGCAAAGGTTTTAGTCCTGTTTAGTCCCTGCCTGGCTCAGCCCTTTGGGAATGACATTTAGGGATCAAAAAGAGGGAATTTTTTTGGGGGGGTGACATTTAAGGATTAAAAAAAGGAGTTTTAGGGAATTTTTTGGGATGGGGGATGAGCTCCTGGCTGCTCCCTGTCATTCCAGATCCACGCCTACAACCTGGAAACCAACACCTGGGAGGAGATCACCACCAAACCCCACGAGAAAGTCGGTGAGTCCCGGGAATTTCCCCGGGAAAAACGGGAGCCAAAGGGGCTGGAGGAGGCAGGTTTTCCCTAAAAAAA
>NW_020938198.1:0-2542 GCF_003984885.1 Neopelma chrysocephalum
GATGTGGATCCCAAATTGCTGCAACCTGGCCTGGGACACTTCCAGGGCTCACCTTAGTGAGGAAAAGGGCTGGAATATTGTTGACTCTGGAATCCTGGTGCTCCATAAATCCCTGGGTTTAACTCCCACGGGGCTCCCAGGAAACACCTTTCCAACCTCTGCAATCCAGGGAATCTCCCACCTCTCCCGAGGGACAGCCAGGCTTGGAGTTCCTCCTCGGATCCCTGGGCTTGGAGGGTTTTCCAGAGGGTTTTTCCAGAGGTTTTTCCTGTCGTTCCCTCACCAGTGGATCTTCCTTTGCTCCCCCAGGTACCGACACGAGATCGCTCACGACGGGCAGAGGATTTACATCCTGGGAGGGGGAACCTCCTGGACGGCCTATTCCTTGGACAAGGTGAGAGAATTCCAGCTGGGAATTCCGTTGCACTGCAAAAAATCTCATTTTTGTGTTGGTTTGGGTTTTTTTGTTCGTTTGTGGGGTTTTGTTTGGTTTTTTGGGGTTTTTTTTGTTACTTTTTCTTGGTTTTTTATGGTTTTTTATTCTATTTATTTTTATTGTCACAAAAGAAAATGAAATGTCCTGTTTTCCTTTCCATTCCTGTCCCTTATTTTCATTTCAATTCACAGAATCTGATTTTATTTCATTAAATTTTCATTTCAATTCACGGAATCTGATTTTATTTCATTAAATTCCATTCCTGTCCCTTATTTTCATTTCAACTCACAGAATCTGATTTTATTTCATTAAGTTTTCATTTCAATTCATGGAATCTGATTTTATTTCATTAAATTCCATTCACATCATTTATTTTCATTTCAATTCACAGAATCTGATTTTAATTTCATTAAGTTTTCATTTCAATTCACGGAATCTGATTTTATTTCATTAAATTCCATTCTTGTCACTTATTTTCATTTCAATTCA
This sequence comes from Neopelma chrysocephalum, assembly GCF_003984885.1. Classification (NCBI taxonomy): domain Eukaryota; kingdom Metazoa; phylum Chordata; class Aves; order Passeriformes; family Pipridae; genus Neopelma; species Neopelma chrysocephalum. Next base: position 926 of record NW_020938198.1, read on the forward strand.
CAGAATCTGATTTTAATTTCATTAAATTTTCATTTCAATTTACAGAATCTGATTTTATTTCATTAAATTCCATTCACATCATTTATTTTCATTTCAATTCACAGAATCTGATTTTATTTCATTAAATTTTCATTTCAATTCATGTAATCTGATTTTAATTTCATTAAATTACATTCACGTCATTTATTTTAATTTTAATTCATGTAATCTGATTTTATTTCATTAAATTCCATTCCTGTAACTTAATTCACAGAATCTGATTTAATTTCATTAAATTCCATTCCTGTCACATATTTCAATTCTCAGAATCTGATTTTAATTTCATTAAATTCCATTCACATCATTTATTTCCATTTCAATTCACAGAATCTGATTTTAATTTCATTAAATTCCATTCCTGTCACTTATTTTCATTTCAATTCACAGAATCTGATTTTTATTTCATTAAATTCCATTCCTGTCACTTATTTTCATTTCAATTCACGGAATTTCATTTCAAGAAATCTGATTTCATTTCATTAAATTTCATCTCCTGAAATTTGATTTAAATTAATCTCATTTTAAGAAATTACATTTAATTACCTTTAATGACATGAACCTTCATTCCATGAAATAAAATGAAATTTCTGCTCTTCCTTTCAGTCCATTTTCGTTAAATTTCATTTCATTTCAAGAAACCTGATTTTATTTCATTCCCTTTCATTAAACTTCATTTCAGTTCCTGAAATTTGATTTAATTTCATTTAATTCTGTGATATTTCACTTTCTTTTGTGAAATGTGCTTTTGTTTCATGAAATAAAATGAAATTTCCACAGTGAAATCCTGGATCAGGGATATTCCATGTGGAAACCCAGATCAGGGATATTCCACAGTGAAAACCTGGATCAGGGATATTCCACAGTAAAAACTTGGATATTCCACAGTGAAATCCTGGATCAGGGATTTTCCATCTGGAGATCCTGGTTAAAAAAAGCAGATAATTGTGCTCAGATCATTCCTAAATTCCCAGAAAACCTGGATTTGCCACAGAACCTCCCGTGGCCCCCAAATCCCACCTTAAACCGGGCTCTGCTCCCAGAAAAAACTTGGAATCTGCAGCTTTTTCCCTCTCCCTTCTCCCATATTTCTTTCCTCCTGACGAGCCAAGTATTCCCAAATAATCCTGAGCCAGGATTATTTGTAATAATTCATAATTATTTATAATATATTTTATATTTATAATAATTATGTATAATAATCCAATCCAGGGTTGGATTTCTGCCATTCCAGGTTTTTTGAGGAGCAATAATCCCATTTTTTTCCCGCTCTCGGGCAGCAAAGGTTTTAGTCCTGTTTAGTCCCTGCCTGGCTCAGCCCTTTGGGAATGACATTTAGGGATCAAAAAGAGGGAATTTTTTTGGGGTGACATTTAAGGATAAAAAATAGGGAATTTTTTGGGATGGGGGATGAGCTCCTGGCTGCTCCCTGTCATTCCAGATCCACGCCTACAACCTGGAAACCAACACCTGGGAGGAGATCACCACCAAACCCCACGAGAAAGTCGGTGAGTCCCGGGAATTTCCCCGGGAAAAACGGGAGCCAAAGGGGCTGGAGGAGGCAGGTTTTCCCTAAAAAAA
>NW_020938199.1:0-5545 GCF_003984885.1 Neopelma chrysocephalum
TGGAACTCCCCCGGAATGCCGAGCAGCTCCCGTTTTTCCGTTGCCGTTCCCTAATTCCCTGTTGGTATTCCCGCAGGCCGGCTGCATGTACGTGCACGGGGGGGTGGTGAACATCCACGAGAACAAACGGACTGGCTCCCTCTTCAAGCTGTGGCTGGTGGTTCCCAGCCTCCTGGAACTGTGCTGGGAAAAACTCCTGGAATATTTCCCCCACTTGGCCTCCCTGTCCCGGCCTCAGCTCCTGCACCTCGGACTCACCCAGGCACTGGTGGAGCGGCTAAAATGAGGCACCTGCTCCCCCTTTTCCCCCCTTGAGATTCCCACAGAACCCCCCTTCCCAGACTTATTTATGGATTCCGTGGATCGTCGGGAACGCCCGGAGGAGCCTCGTCCCGAAAATCCGGCGCCGCCTTCCGGGACCTTCGGAGCCGTCGGGAAAACAAACAAACCAACAAACAAACAAAGAGACAAACAGGGAAAAAAAAAATCCCCTTTTTATTTATGGAGCTCCCAGATCCCCAAATTTTCTCTGGGACTCGGCATCCCAGATCCCAAACCCTTCCCTGGGACTCGGTATCCCAGATCCCAGATTAATTAGGGAGCTCATGGAATGTCGTCCGCGCCGACGAGGAACAGTCGCTGCACAACCACCCCCCCCAGCTGCTCTTTTCCCGGGATAACTCATCCCTCTCTCCCAGCTGAGCTCCCCCTCTCCCATCCCAACAATTCCCAACAATCCCCAACAATCCCTCCTGCTTTTTGCACGTGTTTCCCGGGCCGGATTCCCGCAGATTTCCCTGGAGCAGCGCTTGGAAATGACCCCCTCTCTGCCCTTCCCAGCCACGCTCCCACCTGGAAAGGTTTCCTTGGAAAACCAGAGGGAAAAGCTGCTCCAGGGGCTGCTGAACCGGGAATGGGGAGGGAGAAGCTTTGCCTGAGGCTGTTTTAACTTTTCCTGCTCATGGAATGAGCCCCAGGAAAACTCATCCCTCTAGGAAAACTCACCCCTCCGGGAAAACTCACCCCATGGATTTCGGGCTCCAAGCCCTGGAGTCTCGGCCTCTCCCGGCTTTCCCTCCTTCCCACACATCATTCCCAGTCATTCCCAGCCCTTTTCCTCGTGTCTCTGCCCTCCCTGCTCCCTTTAAAACCAGTTTTAAGCATGGAAAGGCCCAGGAAATCCCGAGGGAAAAGAGCAGGGAGAGGGATCCGAGGGAGCAGGGAAGGAGGGGCTTCCATGCTCTGTACCTTCAGCTCGGCTCCGGAGCCCGGAATTCCTGCTAAATCCTTCCTTTTCCACCTCAGCCCGTTTTTTTAAGTGCCTTTTCTTTTAAACATCAGCTTTTCCCGCTCGCCCAGGGATTCCAGAGCTTCCAGCTCCGGGCTTTTAGTTCCCTTTCCAGAGGTTTGCATTCCCATCCCAATAAACCGGAGCGGCGTCGATCCCGAGGCCCTGCCTGCTGCCCTCACTGCCATCCCAAAAATCACCATCCCAAAAAAACTCCCCTTCCCTGGGCCTTGGGGTGGGGTTTCCTCCTTCTCCACCTTCACTTCCTGCTTTTTTTTACCCCCTCCGAGGCTCAGGAAAATCCAAGCTCAGGCTTCCTTGGATTCTTTGGAGCAACAGGGTCCTTGGCTCTGTGTCCCTTGGAATTGGGAGTTTTTGGACCTGATGATCTTGGGAGTCTTTTCCAAGCCCTTTCCCAGCCTCCCTGGCTGCAGATCCTTGGATCCAGCCCCTCCTGGCAGCTCTGGGAAGGGGTTCCTGGTTTCAGGAACATCCCTGAACATCCACCTTTGCCTTCCCAGTTCCTCCAGGACCTTTTTCCTGGAGCATCCCCCTCATCCCTGTGCTGGTTCTCCCCTTCCAGGAGCATCTCCCACCATTCCCAGGACCATCCAAGCCTGGATATCCGGGAGCCAGCAGCAGCTTCCTGAGGCTCTTTCCTTTGCTCCGGAAAACTCCGGAGCTTTCCTCGGAGGGAGGAAAGCAAAGCCCTTCTCTCCATGATTTTTTGGGAATCTGGAGAGGTCCCAGCTGGCTGGAAGCTGGAGAATTTTGGGAATGGCAAGGAGGAGGAGCCTGGACAATCCAGGCCTGGTAAAATCATGGAAAAGATTCTTCCAGGAAGTGTTGGAAAGCACCTGGAGGAACAACAGCCAGCACGGGGTCGGGAGGGGAAATTCCTGCTTATCCCACTGAATTCCTGCTGGGACAGGGAAAACCCCCTGGCTGGCCCAGGAGAGCCAGCAGATGTCTCTCCCAGGATTCTTCTGGAAAAGCTGTCCGGGATCCAGCTGGATAAACACACCCTGGGGGGGGGGTGAGCAACTGGGAACAAAGAATTCCCGGGAATGGGGGGACACCGGGAAAGCACCGGGAACTGGGGGATTCCACGGGGCTCCAGCATCATCCCAGGGCTCTCCAGCGTCTTCCTGGGACACAGGGCTCCAAGGAATGCCGAGTTTTCCAACTGGGGAAGGAGCTGTTGGCTCCCTGAGGGCGGGGAAAAGTCTGGAAGGGCCATCCCAGGAATGTCTGAGGGCTCTGGGATTGTCCAGCCTGGAGAAGGGGAGACTCACTGGGATCTTCAGCATCCCTGTGGGACCCTCCCCCCACAGCCTGGAGCGGGAAAACCAGGGAATAAACACCCAGGGATCCCATGAATCGGGTCAAGGCCTCACCCACTGCTGGATTTCCAGGGATTTTTTTCCCATTCCAGCACCCAGGGGGGGCTGGAGCACGAGGGGATCTCCGAGGCTGCTCTTCCTGAAAAAGGGACTCGTTTTGAGCTCTCAGGGTAAGATTTGCTGGGATTCCTGCTGGGATTCCTGCTGGGATTCCTGCTGGGATTCCTGCTGGGATTCCTGCTGGGGGGGGGGCTTAGGGAAGGAGAAAAGCTTGGATTGCAATTCCCTAAGGGAAAGGATTCAGCAGCACTGGAGAGGAGATGGGAGCAGCTGCTGCGGGTCCTGGGATGGGGACAGGACACGGGGAAAGCCCAAGAATTCCCTGTTTCCCTCAATCCCACGGCACTGAGGGGGTTCTCCCACATCCACCCTCCCATCCCACCCTTTCCCATCCCTCCCTTTCCCATCCCTCCCTGTGCTGCTGAGCCAGGAGCAGCTCCAGATCCTGCCCTGGGAATGCTCCCAGACATCCCGGCTGGTGCCAGGATTGGCCAAGCTGGGAAAACGAAGCAGCTTCATTAATCCCTAATGATTAATGAAGGGAATTCCAGGCTGCTCCTGTTCCTCCATGATCCCAGGACCTTCCAGAGCCCAACATTCCCGTGGCATTCCCGGTCTGGATCCCCATGGAGCTGGAGAGGGAGGGGGCACAGGAGCCTCCTTCCCTGTGTCCTGGGATCCGTCAGGGCTTGGGGTCGGGTTTGAAGCTCTGGTGATAAACCAGCCCAAGGTTTGTCCCGTCCCCTCATCCCACCACTTCCCACATTCCCAGCCTGGGAACACCACCTGGAATATTCCCCCAAATCCTGCTCAGCAGCCTCCCAAAGGCCTTGGGAAAAGCCGGGAGTGAGGCGGGATCAGGAGCCAGGAGAGGGGCTGGGGCTGCTCCCTGGGGGTTTGGAACCCAGGCTGGAAGAGCTGGGAATGTTCCCCTGGAGAAGGGAAGGCTCCAGGGAGAGCTGAGAGCCCCTTGCAGGGCCTGAAGGGGCTCCAGGAGAGCTGGAGAGGGACTGGGGACAAGGCATGGAGGGACAGGACACAGGGAATGGCTTCCCACTGCCAGAGGGCAGGGATAGGCGGGATATTGGGAAGGAATTCCCGGCTGGGAGGGGCTGGAATGGAATTCCCAGAGAAGCTGTGGCTGCCCCTGGATCCCTGGAAGTGTCCAAGGGCAGGTTGGAGCAACCTGGGATAGTGGGAGGTGTTGGGGTTGGAACTGGCTGATCCCAAAGTCCCTTCCCACCCAAACCATTCCAGGATTGTTTCAGTGCTCCAGGAGCTCCCGAGAGCTCCAATAATCCCCCATCCCAAAAAACTGCTGGGGGGAGGCAATCCCTGGACTTCTCTCTGGGAGAGCCAGGAGAAGGAAGGACAAGGCCTGGAGGACAAGGCCGGGCTGGGAAGGACACGGAGCTTTGGGAAGGCCCTGGAGAAACCCCTGAGACAGAGGACATGGAACACTGACATGGAATGCCGACATGGAATTCTGTCCTGCTCCAACCAAGCCATTCCCAAGGCCCATGGAAGGAGATCCCACCCCGTGTCTGGTCTGTACAAAAGTGCTTTTAATGCCCAAACCGGGGGTGCCTCCGAACAGCCCCTTCCCCGTGATCCCAAAATCCCTCCCTGGGATCTCCTTCTCCGGCCCCTTCTCCCAGCACAACACTTCCCAAGGGAAGGGTCTGTCCCGGGAACCCCCTTCCAGCCCCTCCTTTAGGGATAACAGGGATAACATCCCTTCGGAGCGCGCCGGGGAGGGCTGGAAGTGCCCCTTTGGAAACTCATCCCAGGAGGAATTCCACGGCCACCAAACCCTTCCCGGCCATCCCAAAGCCCCTCCGGAGGGGCCGGGGCGGCAGCAGGAGCTCTGGGAATGGTGCTTCCAATGGTCCCTGAGATCCCGGAGAACTCCTGGAAGCCGCCGGCGGGTCGGGAGGGGCCGGAGCTCAGCAGCCGCTGGGCGAGGGGGCGAAGAAGTAAACGGCCAAGAGGATGAAGTAAACCATCACCAGCACTGTGCCTGGGGGGAGACCATGGGAGAGGGGAGTTATTCCATGGAGAAAGGAGGGAAGGGGATTGGAGACCTCCTGGGGGGGCCTGGGTGAGCCCCCCGGGGAGGGATTTCAGGGGCCTCTGCAAAATCCCAATTAAAAGGGATTTTAAACCATTTTAAGGGTGAAAAGGGAGGATTTCCCATGGAGCAGCTCTGAGATGGTCAACCAAGAGCCCAGGAGAGCAGGGTGGAGGGAGTTACACCCCAGAGCAAGGAGGGAGGTGGTTTTGGGGTCTGAATGAGCCCCCTGGGGAGGGATTTTGTGGCTCCCTACTAAATCTCAGTTAAAAGGGGTTAAAAACCCTTTTTAAGGGTGAAAAGGGAGAGAAGATTTCCCTTGGAGCAGCTCCAAGATGGTCAACCAAGACTCCAGGAGAGCAGGGTGGAGGGAGTTATTCCATGGAGAGAGGAGGGAAGGGCATTGGAGACCTCCTGGGGGGGCCTGGATGAGTCCCCTGGGGAGGGATTTCATGGGCCTCTAAAAAATCCCAATTAAAGGGGGTTTAAAGGGCTTTTTAAGGGTCAAAAGGGATTCCCCTTGGAGCAGCTCCAGGATGGTCAAGCAAGAGCTCAGGAGAGGAGGGTGGAGAGTTACTCCCTGGGGTAAGGAGGGAGATGGTTTTGGGGTCTGGATGAGCCCCCTGGGGAGGGATTCCGTGGGCCTCTAAAAAATCCCAATTAAAGGGGGTTTAAGGGGTTTTTAAGGGTGAAAAAGGGATTCCCCTTGGAGCAGCTCCAGCACCTCCAAGGTGGCCAAGCAAGACCCCAGGAGAGCAGGGTGGAGAGAGTTAAACCCTAGAG
>NW_020938200.1:0-2900 GCF_003984885.1 Neopelma chrysocephalum
CTCCCTCTCTCCCAGTTGTCCTGCACGGGAACAACCTCCTGGTTTTTGGAGGCACCGGGATCCCCTTCGGGGAGAGCAACGGGAACGACGTCCACGTCTGCAACGTCAAGTACAAGAGGTGGGCCCTGCTCAGCTGCAGGGGCAAGAAACCCAACAGGATCTATGGACAGGTGGGAAAGAATTCCCTGAGCACCACAATCCCTCTCCCCTGGGAGTTATTTTCCCTCCTTGGAAGTGAATCCGGGAAAATCCCACGCGAGGAAATCGAACGGTTCCCGGAGGTTTCCCGGGAAAAGGAAGGGTTGTGGTGGGGTCAGGAGGTGGAAATGTGGGTCCTGAACACTGGGATTGGGAGAGGAGGAGGATTTGAGGAGAGTTTGGGGCTTTCAGGACTTGTTCTGGGACCTCAAAAGCTTCAAACCCCAAAACTGGGAGTGAAAACGGGTCGAAATTCCAAAGCTCTGAATGAAAACAGTGGATTTAGGGTTTATTTCCAAACCCCAATCTCTGAATACAAACAGTGGGTTTTAGGTTTTATTTCCAAACCCCAAAACTCCAATTAATAACAGTGGATTTAGGTTTTATTTCCAAACCCCAAACTCTAAATGCAAACAGTGGATTTGGGGTTTATTTCCAAACCCCAAACTCTAAATACAAACTAATGACTTGTAGGTTTTATCTTCAAACCTCAAAACTCTGAATGAAAACAGTGGATTTAGGTTTTATTTCCAAACCCCAAAACTCCAAACAATAACAGGGGGTTTAGATTTTATTTCTAGACCCCAAAACTCTTAAATGCAAACAGGGGTTTGTAGGGTTTTTTCCAAACCCCAAACTCTGAATGCAAACAGTGGGTTTTAGGTTTTATTTTCAAACCCCAAACTCCAAATAATGACAGTGGGTTTAGGTTTTATTTCCAAACCCCAAACTCTAAATGATAACAGTGGATTTAGGTCTTATTTTCAAACCCAAAACTCCAAATAATGACAATGGGTTTAGGTTTTATTTCCAAACCCCAAAATCTAAATAAAAACAGGGGTTTGTAGATCAAATCCTAAAACTCTGAATGAAAATGGGGGTTTGCAGATCAACCCCAAAACTCTTAAATGCAAACAGGGGTTTGTAGGTTTTATTTCCAATCCCCAAAACCCCAAATGCAAACAGTGGGTTTAGGTTTTATTTCCAATCCCCAAAACTTCAAATGAAAACAGTGGATTTAGGTTTTATTTCCATACCCCAAACTCCAAATGCAAACTCCAAAACCCTTTATGAAAACCCTCATTTGTAGGTCTTATTTTCAAGCCCCAAACTCTAAATACAAACCTCTAACTCCAAAAAAACGGGGATTCTAGGTCTTATTTTTATCAGAACAACGACTTTTAGGGCTTATTTTTTTTAGAACAGCAACTTTTAGGTCTTATTTTCATTAGAAGAACAACTTTTAGGGCTTTTATTAGAACAACTTTTAGGTCTTATTTTTATGAGAAGGACAATTTTTAGGTCTTATTTTTATTAGAACAGCAACTTTTAGGGCTTATTTTTATTAGAACAACAACTTTTAGGTCTTATTTTTAGTAGAACAACAACGTTTAGGGCTTATTTGTATTAGAACGACTTTTAGATCTTATTTTTATTAGAACACTTATTTTTGTTAGGAGAACAACTTCTAGGTCTTATTTTTATTAGAACAAGAACTTTTAGGGCTTATTTTTATTAGAACAACACCTTTTAGGTCTTATTTTTATTAGAAGAACAATTTTTAGGTCTTATTTTTATTAGAACAATGACTTTTAGGTCTTATTTTTCTTAGAATGAAAACTTTTAGGTCTTATTTTCATTAGAACAACACATTTTAGGTCTTACTTTTATTAGAACAGCGACTTTAAGGTCTTATTTTTATTAGAACAACAACTTTTAGGTTTTATTTTTATTAGAACAGCAACTTCTAGGTCTTATTTTTATTAGAACAAAAACTTTTAGGTCTTATTTTTATTAGAAGAACAACTTTTAGGGCTTATTTTTATTAGAACAGCAACTTCTAGGTCTTATTTTTATTAGAAGAACAATTTTTAGGTCTTATTTTTATTAGAACAACTTTTAGGGCTTTTATTAGAACAACTTTTAGGTTTTATTTTTATTAGAACAGCAACTTCTAGGTCTTATTTTTATTAGAAGAACAACTTTTAGGGCTTATTTTTATTAGAGGAACAATTTTTAGGTCTTATTTTTATTAGAACAGCAACTTCTGGGTCTTATTTTTATTAGAACAGCAACTTCTGGGTCTTATTTTTATTAGAAGAACAACTTTTAGGTCTTATTTTTATTAGAACACTTATTTTTATTAGAAGAACAACTTTTAGATCTTATTTTTATTAGAACAACACCTTTTAGGGCCTCCTGGGACATCCTGGTGTTGTCCGGAGATCCCCTCCCCCAGCAGTGCCCCCTTTCCCTGCCCTTCCCGAGGCATTTTTTAGCAGGGAAAAGCCCCCTCCCCTTCTCCCCTGGGGTTGGGAAGGGTGGGAATTCCCAGTTTTCCGGCCCCAGAGGTGCCTTTGTCCCTGGTTTTTCCCCCCAGGCCATGGCCATCATCAACGGGTGTCTCTACGTGTTCGGGGGCACCACCGGCTACATCTACAGCACCGACCTGCACAGGCTGGACCTCAACACCAGGGAGTGGGTCCAGCTCAAACCCAACAACATGTCCTGTGACATGCCAGAGGAGAGGTCAGCTGGGATACTCCAGCAGGGATTTTGGGAATGCTGGCGTGGCTGGGATAACCCCGGGAAGGGATTTTGGGAATGCCGTAGGGCCGGGAGGGAGGAGCTCACGAGGATTTGGGGACCTTCTCAAGGGGTGGGAAGGTGCCCAACACCATGTCCTGTGACATTCCAGAGGA
>NW_020938201.1:0-2898 GCF_003984885.1 Neopelma chrysocephalum
CTCCCTCTCTCCCAGTTGTCCTGCACGGGAACAACCTCCTGGTTTTTGGAGGCACCGGGATCCCCTTCGGGGAGAGCAACGGGAACGACGTCCACGTCTGCAACGTCAAGTACAAGAGGTGGGCCCTGCTCAGCTGCAGGGGCAAGAAACCCAACAGGATCTATGGACAGGTGGGAAAGAATTCCCTGAGCACCACAATCCCTCTCCCCTGGGAGTTATTTTCCCTCCTTGGAAGTGAATCCGGGAAAATCCCACGCGAGGAAATCGAACGGTTCCCGGAGGTTTCCCGGGAAAAGGAAGGGTTGTGGTGGGGTCAGGAGGTGGAAATGTGGTTCCTGAACACTGGGATTGGGAGAGGAGGAGGATTTGAGGAGAGTTTGGGGCTTTCAGGACTTGTTCTGGGACCTCAAAAGCTTCAAACCCCAAAACTGGGAGTGAAAACGGGTCGAAATTCCAAAGCTCTGAATGAAAACAGTGGATTTAGGGTTTATTTCTGAACCCCAATCTCTGAATACAAACAGTGGGTTTTAGGTTTTATTTCCAAACCCCAAAACTCCAATTAATAACAGTGGATTTAGGTTTTATTTCCAACCCCCAAACTCTAAATGAAAACAGTGGATTTGGGTTTTATTTCCAAACCCCAAATTCTAAATACAAACTAATGACTTGTAGGTTTTATCTTCAAAACTCAAAACTCTGAATGAAAACAGTGGATTTAGGTTTTATTTCCAAACCCCAAAACTCCAAACAATAACAGGGGGTTTAGATTTTATTTCTAGACCCCAAAACTCTTAAATGCAAACAGGGGTTTGTAGGGTTTTTTCCAAACCCCAAACTCTGAATGCAAACAGTGGGTTTTAGGTTTTATTTTCAAACCCCAAACTCCAAATAATGACAGTGGGTTTAGGTTTTATTTCCAAACCCCAAACTCTAAATGATAACAGTGGATTTAGGTCTTATTTTCAAACCCAAAACTCCAAATAATGACAATGGGTTTAGGTTTTATTTCCAAACCCCAAAATCTAAATAAAAACAGGGGTTTGTAGATCAAATCCTAAAACTCTGAATGAAAATGGGGGTTTGCAGATCAACCCCAAAACTCTTAAATGCAAACAGGGGTTTGTAGGTTTTATTTCCAATCCCCAAAACCCCAAATGCAAACAGTGGGTTTAGGTTTTATTTCCAATCCCCAAAACTTCAAATGAAAACAGTGGATTTAGGTTTTATTTCCATACCCCAAACTCCAAATGCAAACTCCAAAACCCTTTATGAAAACCCTCATTTGTAGGTCTTATTTTCAAGCCCCAAACTCTAAATACAAACCTCTAACTCCAAAAAAACGGGGATTCTAGGTCTTATTTTTATCAGAACAACGACTTTTAGGGCTTATTTTTTTTAGAACAGCAACTTTTAGGTCTTATTTTCATTAGAAGAACAACTTTTAGGGCTTTTATTAGAACAACTTTTAGGTCTTATTTTTATGAGAAGGACAATTTTTAGGTCTTATTTTTATTAGAACAGCAACTTTTAGGGCTTATTTTTATTAGAACAACAACTTTTAGGTCTTATTTTTAGTAGAACAACAACGTTTAGGGCTTATTTGTATTAGAACGACTTTTAGATCTTATTTTTATTAGAACACTTATTTTTGTTAGGAGAACAACTTCTAGGTCTTATTTTTATTAGAACAAGAACTTTTAGGGCTTATTTTTATTAGAACAACACCTTTTAGGTCTTATTTTTATTAGAAGAACAATTTTTAGGTCTTATTTTTATTAGAACAATGACTTTTAGGTCTTATTTTTCTTAGAATGAAAACTTTTAGGTCTTATTTTCATTAGAACAACACATTTTAGGTCTTACTTTTATTAGAACAGCGACTTTAAGGTCTTATTTTTATTAGAACAACAACTTTTAGGTTTTATTTTTATTAGAACAGCAACTTCTAGGTCTTATTTTTATTAGAACAAAAACTTTTAGGTCTTATTTTTATTAGAAGAACAACTTTTAGGGCTTATTTTTATTAGAACAGCAACTTCTAGGTCTTATTTTTATTAGAAGAACAATTTTTAGGTCTTATTTTTATTAGAACAACTTTTAGGGCTTTTATTAGAACAACTTTTAGGTTTTATTTTTATTAGAACAGCAACTTCTAGGTCTTATTTTTATTAGAAGAACAACTTTTAGGGCTTATTTTTATTAGAGGAACAATTTTTAGGTCTTATTTTTATTAGAACAGCAACTTCTGGGTCTTATTTTTATTAGAACAGCAACTTCTGGGTCTTATTTTTATTAGAAGAACAACTTTTAGGTCTTATTTTTATTAGAACACTTATTTTTATTAGAAGAACAACTTTTAGATCTTATTTTTATTAGAACAACACCTTTTAGGGCCTCCTGGGACATCCTGGTGTTGTCCGGAGATCCCCTCCCCCAGCAGTGCCCCCTTTCCCTGCCCTTCCCGAGGCATTTTTTAGCAGGGAAAAGCCCCCTCCCCTTCTCCCCGGGGTTGGGAAGGGCGGGAATTCCCAGTTTTCCGGCCCCAGAGGTGCCTTTGTCCCTGTTTTTTCCCCCAGGCCATGGCCATCATCAACGGGTGTCTCTACGTGTTCGGGGGCACCACCGGCTACATCTACAGCACCGACCTGCACAGGCTGGACCTCAACACCAGGGAGTGGGTCCAGCTCAAACCCAACAACATGTCCTGTGACATGCCAGAGGAGAGGTCAGCTGGGATACTCCAGCAGGGATTTTGGGAATGCTGGCGTGGCTGGGATAACCCCGGGAAGGGATTTTGGGAATGCCGTAGGGCCGGGAGGGAGGAGCTCACGAGGATTTGGGGACCTTCTCAAGGGGTGGGAAGGTGCCCAACACCATGTCCTGTGACATTCCAGAGGA
>NW_020938202.1:0-423 GCF_003984885.1 Neopelma chrysocephalum
TAGGGAAAACAAGAAAATAGTGAAACAAGGGAAGCAGGAGCAGAGGGGAAAAGAGGGAAAAAGAGGGAGAACAGTGGAAAATGGAGAAATAAGGGAAGCAGGAGCACAGTACAAAATAGGGGGAAAGAGGAAAATAGGGAAAAAGAGGGAAAAAAGAGGGGAAAATAGTGAAAAATAGGGAAAAAGAGGGAAAATAGGAAAAAAGAGGGGAAAATAGTAAAAAATAGGGGAAAGGAGGGAAAATAGTGAAAAATAGGGAAAATAGTGAAAAATAGGGAAAAATAGGGAAAACAGTGGAAAACAGTGGAAAAGAGGGAAAATAGTGGAAATAGGAAAATAAGGGAAGCAGAAGTGTAGGGAAAAAATAGGGAAAACAGGAAAATAAGGGAAGCAGGAATGTAGCAAAAAATAGGGAAAACAAGA
>NW_020938203.1:0-423 GCF_003984885.1 Neopelma chrysocephalum
TAGGGAAAACAAGAAAATAGTGAAACAAGGGAAGCAGGAGCAGAGGGGAAAAGAGGGAAAAAGAGGGAGAACAGTGGAAAATGGAGAAATAAGGGAAGCAGGAGCACAGTACAAAATAGGGGGAAAGAGGAAAATAGGGAAAAAGAGGGAAAAAAGAGGGGAAAATAGTGAAAAATAGGGAAAAAGAGGGAAAATAGGAAAAAAGAGGGGAAAATAGTAAAAAATAGGGGAAAGGAGGGAAAATAGTGAAAAATAGGGAAAATAGTGAAAAATAGGGAAAAATAGGGAAAACAGTGGAAAACAGTGGAAAAGAGGGAAAATAGTGGAAATAGGAAAATAAGGGAAGCAGAAGTGTAGGGAAAAAATAGGGAAAACAGGAAAATAAGGGAAGCAGGAATGTAGCAAAAAATAGGGAAAACAAGA
>NW_020938204.1:0-511 GCF_003984885.1 Neopelma chrysocephalum
CTGGCTGTGTTATCCCTGTGTAATTCCCTCTCTTCCCATCCAGGCTCAATCCTAATTTATTAACACTTTGTCCCATTCCATTTGAATGGAATTTTTGGGGTGGAAATCACCCAGAATCCAGAGCACATCCCAGTTTTCCTGGCTGTGCTGATCCCTCTGTAATTCCCTCTCCCTCTTTTCCCATCCAGGCTCTATCCTAATTTATTAACACTTTGTCCCACTCCATTTGAATGGAATTTTTGGGTTGGAACTCCCCCGGAATCCAGAGCAGCTCCTGCTTTTCCTGGCTGTAATTTAGTAACCCTTTGTCCCATTCCATTTGAATGGAATTTTTGGGCTTTTTTCCCATCCAGGCTCTACAGTGATTTATTAACATTTTGTCCCACTCCTAAAATGGAATTTTTGGGTTGGAACTCCCCCAGAATCCAGAGCAGCTCCTGCTTTTCTTGGCTGTGTTATCCCTGTGTAATTCCCTCTCCCTCTCTTCCCATCCAGGCTCCATCCTAATTTA
>NW_020938205.1:0-383 GCF_003984885.1 Neopelma chrysocephalum
CAAGCAAGACCCCAGGAGAGCAGGGTGGAGAGAGTTAAACCCTAGAGCAAGGAGGGAGGTGGTTTTGGGGTCTGGATGAGCCCTGTAGAGGACTTTAGTGGGCCTCTGTTTAACCTCAGTTAAAAGGGATTTAAACCCTTTTTAAGGGTGAAAAAGGAGGGAAGATTCCCCTTGGAGCAGCTCCAGCACCTCCAAGGTGCCCGACCAAGACCCCAGGAGAGCAGGAACGACCCCAGGAGAGCCCCTTGTAGAGAACTTCCATAGGCCTCTGCAAAATCCCAATTAAAAGGGATTTTAAACCCTTTTTAAGGGTTAAATGGGAGTGATTTCCCTTGGAGCAGCTCCAAGATGGTCGACCAAGACCCCAGGAGAGCAGGGTGGAG
>NW_020938206.1:0-2664 GCF_003984885.1 Neopelma chrysocephalum
CCAGGGGGATCCAGGACTGGGGTACCCCCATTCCCAAGGTCCTGGGGGGTGTCTGGGACAGGATCACCCCAATCCCAGGGGGATCCAGGACCGGGGTACCCCCATTCCCAAATCCCAGAGGGGTTGGGACACCCCCATCCCAAAGCCCTGAGGGGTCTGGGACAGGAACACTCCCATCCCAGGGGGATCCAGGACTGGGATATCCCCATTCCCAAGGTCCCTGAGGGGTCCAGGACCAGGAACCTCCATCCCTGGGGGATCCAGGACAGGGACACCCCCATCCCTGGGGGGTCTGGGACCAGAATACCCCCATTCCCAAGGTCCTGAGGGGTGACTCCCCATCCCAGAAGGATCTAGGACTGGGATACCCCCATTCCCAAGGCACAGAGGGGTTAGGGATGGGATGATCTCCCTGTTTCTGGGGTGTCCTGGATTTGGACATTCCCAAGGCCATGAGGGGTGTCCCCAAAAGCTCTAAAAGGGTCTGGGACAGGGGGCACCCCCATCCCTGGGAGGTTTGAGACTGGGATACCCCCATTCCCAAGGTCCCTGGGGGTCCAGGACCAGGAACCTCCATCCCTGGGGACTCTGGGACAGGGACACCCCCATCCCTGGGGGATCCAGGACTGGGATAACCCCATTCCCAAGGTCCTGAAGGATGGGGACATGGACACCCCCATCCCAGGGGGATCCAGGACTGGGATACCCCCATTCCCAAATCCCAGAGGGGCTGGGACACCCCCATCCCAAAAGCTCTGAAAGGGTCTGGGACAGGGGCACCCCCATCCCTGGGGGATCCAGGACTGGGATACCCCCATTCCCAATGTCCCTGGGGGTCCAGGACCAGGAACCTCCATCCCTGAGGGGTTTGGGACAGGGACACCCCCATCCCTGGGGGATCCAGGACTGGGATAACCCCATTCCCAAGATCCTGAGGGATGGGGACAGGGACACCCCCATCCCAGGGGGATCCAGGACTGGGATACCCCTATTCCCAAATCCCAGAGGGGTTGGGACACCCCCATCCCCAAAGCCCTGAGGGGTCTGGGACAGGGACACCCCAATCCCTGGGGGATCCAGGACTGGGATAACCCCATTCCCAAGGTCCTGAGAGGTGACCCCCCATCCCAGGGGGATCCAGGACTGGGATACCCCCATTCCCAGGGCCATGAGGGAATGGGGACGGAGTGAATTCCCCATTCCTGGGGTGCCCTGGATCGGGACACCCCCATCCCCAAGATCCCTGAGGGGTCTGGGATAGGAGCACCCCAATCCCAGGGGGATCCAGGACTGGGATACCCCCATTCCCAAGGTCCTGAGGGATAGGGACAGGGACACCCCATCCCAGGGGGATCCAGGACTGGGATACCCCCATTCCCAAATCCCAGAGCTCTATTCCCTGTTTCCCTGGAGCCGTATCCCTGTTCCCAGAGCTGTATTCCCTGTTCCCCTGGAGGTGTATTCCCTGTTCCCTAGAGCCGAGTTCCCTGGAGGTGCATTCCCTGTTTCCCTGAGCTGTGTTCCCTGTTCCCAGAGCCACATTCCCTGTTTGCCTGGAACTTTGTTCCCTGTTTCCCTGTATTCCCTATTTCCTTGTAGCTGTATTCCCTGTTCCCTGCAGCTGTATTCCCTGTTTCTCTGGTGCTTTTTTCTCTGTTTTCCTGTACCTCTATTCCCTATTCCCTGGAGTTGTATTCCCTGTTCTCAGAGCCGCATTCCCTATTCCCAGAGCTGTATTCCCTGTTTCCCTGTATTCCCTGTTCCCTGGAGCCATATTCCCTGTTCCCTTTAGCTCTGTTCCCTGGAGCTATGTTCCCTGGTGCTGTATTCCCTGTTCCCCTGGAGGTGTATTCCCTGTTCCCAGAGCTGTATCCCTGTTCCCTGAGCTGTACTCCCTATTCCCAGAGCCGTATCCCTGTTTCCCTGTATTCCCTATTCCCTGGAGCCGCATTCCCTGTTCCTAGAGCCGCATTCCCTATTCCCAGAGCTGTATTCCCTGTTCCCTGAAGCCATATGTTCCCTGTTCCCAGCGCCTCATTCCCTGTTCCCAGAGCCATATCCCTGTTCCCAGAGCCTCATTCCCTATTCCTAGCACCTCATTCCCTATTCCTAGCGCCTCATTCCCTGTTCCCAGAGCCTCATTCCCTGTTTCCAGAGCTGTATCCCTATTCTCAGAGCCGTATCCCTGTTTCCCTGTATTCCCTGTTTCCCTGGAGCCGTATCCTTATTCCCAGAGCCGTATTCCCTGTTTCCCTGTATTCCCTGTTCCCAGAGCCGTATCCCTGTTCCCTGTTTCCCTGTAGCTGTATTCCCTATTCCCAGTGCCTCATTCCCTATTCCCAGAGCCGTATTCCCTGTTTCCCTGTATTCCCTATTCCCAGCACTGTATTCCCTGTTTTCCAGGCCATCGGTGCCCCCCCCAGCCCGGAGCGGCCATCGCTGTGTTGCCGACAGCTCCAACCTGTACAACCCCAACTATTCCCTATTCCCAGAGCCTCATTCCCTGTTCCCAGAGCCATATCCCTATTCCCAGCACCTCATTCCCTATTCCCAGCTCCTCATTCCCTGTTTTCCAGGCCATCGGTGCCCCCAGCCCGGAGTGGCCATCGCTGTGTCGCCGACAGCTCCAACCTGTACAACCACGACTATTCCCCATTCCCAGCT
>NW_020938207.1:0-2664 GCF_003984885.1 Neopelma chrysocephalum
CCAGGGGGATCCAGGACTGGGGTACCCCCATTCCCAAGGTCCTGGGGGGTGTCTGGGACAGGATCACCCCAATCCCAGGGGGATCCAGGACCGGGGTACCCCCATTCCCAAATCCCAGAGGGGTTGGGACACCCCCATCCCAAAGCCCTGAGGGGTCTGGGACAGGAACACTCCCATCCCAGGGGGATCCAGGACTGGGATATCCCCATTCCCAAGGTCCCTGAGGGGTCCAGGACCAGGAACCTCCATCCCTGGGGGATCCAGGACAGGGACACCCCCATCCCTGGGGGGTCTGGGACCAGAATACCCCCATTCCCAAGGTCCTGAGGGGTGACTCCCCATCCCAGAAGGATCTAGGACTGGGATACCCCCATTCCCAAGGCACAGAGGGGTTAGGGATGGGATGATCTCCCTGTTTCTGGGGTGTCCTGGATTTGGACATTCCCAAGGCCATGAGGGGTGTCCCCAAAAGCTCTAAAAGGGTCTGGGACAGGGGGCACCCCCATCCCTGGGAGGTTTGAGACTGGGATACCCCCATTCCCAAGGTCCCTGGGGGTCCAGGACCAGGAACCTCCATCCCTGGGGACTCTGGGACAGGGACACCCCCATCCCTGGGGGATCCAGGACTGGGATAACCCCATTCCCAAGGTCCTGAAGGATGGGGACATGGACACCCCCATCCCAGGGGGATCCAGGACTGGGATACCCCCATTCCCAAATCCCAGAGGGGCTGGGACACCCCCATCCCAAAAGCTCTGAAAGGGTCTGGGACAGGGGCACCCCCATCCCTGGGGGATCCAGGACTGGGATACCCCCATTCCCAATGTCCCTGGGGGTCCAGGACCAGGAACCTCCATCCCTGAGGGGTTTGGGACAGGGACACCCCCATCCCTGGGGGATCCAGGACTGGGATAACCCCATTCCCAAGATCCTGAGGGATGGGGACAGGGACACCCCCATCCCAGGGGGATCCAGGACTGGGATACCCCTATTCCCAAATCCCAGAGGGGTTGGGACACCCCCATCCCCAAAGCCCTGAGGGGTCTGGGACAGGGACACCCCAATCCCTGGGGGATCCAGGACTGGGATAACCCCATTCCCAAGGTCCTGAGAGGTGACCCCCCATCCCAGGGGGATCCAGGACTGGGATACCCCCATTCCCAGGGCCATGAGGGAATGGGGACGGAGTGAATTCCCCATTCCTGGGGTGCCCTGGATCGGGACACCCCCATCCCCAAGATCCCTGAGGGGTCTGGGATAGGAGCACCCCAATCCCAGGGGGATCCAGGACTGGGATACCCCCATTCCCAAGGTCCTGAGGGATAGGGACAGGGACACCCCATCCCAGGGGGATCCAGGACTGGGATACCCCCATTCCCAAATCCCAGAGCTCTATTCCCTGTTTCCCTGGAGCCGTATCCCTGTTCCCAGAGCTGTATTCCCTGTTCCCCTGGAGGTGTATTCCCTGTTCCCTAGAGCCGAGTTCCCTGGAGGTGCATTCCCTGTTTCCCTGAGCTGTGTTCCCTGTTCCCAGAGCCACATTCCCTGTTTGCCTGGAACTTTGTTCCCTGTTTCCCTGTATTCCCTATTTCCTTGTAGCTGTATTCCCTGTTCCCTGCAGCTGTATTCCCTGTTTCTCTGGTGCTTTTTTCTCTGTTTTCCTGTACCTCTATTCCCTATTCCCTGGAGTTGTATTCCCTGTTCTCAGAGCCGCATTCCCTATTCCCAGAGCTGTATTCCCTGTTTCCCTGTATTCCCTGTTCCCTGGAGCCATATTCCCTGTTCCCTTTAGCTCTGTTCCCTGGAGCTATGTTCCCTGGTGCTGTATTCCCTGTTCCCCTGGAGGTGTATTCCCTGTTCCCAGAGCTGTATCCCTGTTCCCTGAGCTGTACTCCCTATTCCCAGAGCCGTATCCCTGTTTCCCTGTATTCCCTATTCCCTGGAGCCGCATTCCCTGTTCCTAGAGCCGCATTCCCTATTCCCAGAGCTGTATTCCCTGTTCCCTGAAGCCATATGTTCCCTGTTCCCAGCGCCTCATTCCCTGTTCCCAGAGCCATATCCCTGTTCCCAGAGCCTCATTCCCTATTCCTAGCACCTCATTCCCTATTCCTAGCGCCTCATTCCCTGTTCCCAGAGCCTCATTCCCTGTTTCCAGAGCTGTATCCCTATTCTCAGAGCCGTATCCCTGTTTCCCTGTATTCCCTGTTTCCCTGGAGCCGTATCCTTATTCCCAGAGCCGTATTCCCTGTTTCCCTGTATTCCCTGTTCCCAGAGCCGTATCCCTGTTCCCTGTTTCCCTGTAGCTGTATTCCCTATTCCCAGTGCCTCATTCCCTATTCCCAGAGCCGTATTCCCTGTTTCCCTGTATTCCCTATTCCCAGCACTGTATTCCCTGTTTTCCAGGCCATCGGTGCCCCCCCCAGCCCGGAGCGGCCATCGCTGTGTTGCCGACAGCTCCAACCTGTACAACCCCAACTATTCCCTATTCCCAGAGCCTCATTCCCTGTTCCCAGAGCCATATCCCTATTCCCAGCACCTCATTCCCTATTCCCAGCTCCTCATTCCCTGTTTTCCAGGCCATCGGTGCCCCCAGCCCGGAGTGGCCATCGCTGTGTCGCCGACAGCTCCAACCTGTACAACCACGACTATTCCCCATTCCCAGCT
>NW_020938208.1:0-520 GCF_003984885.1 Neopelma chrysocephalum
TGCCAGAGGGCAGGGATAGGTGGGATATTGGGAAGGAATTCCTGACTGGGAGGGTGGGAAGGGGCTGGAATGAAATTCCCAGAGAAGCTGTGGCTGCCCCTGGATCCCTGGAAGTGTCCAAGACCAGGTTGGAGCAACCTGGGCTAGTGGGAGGTGCCAGGGTTGTAACTGGCTGATCCCAAAGCCCCTTCCCACCCAAACCATCCCAGGATTGTTTCAGTGCTCAAATCCCAAAAACCCCTGGGAGGAGGTGATCCCTGACTTCTCCCGGGCCTGGAACCAATCCTGGAATGCTCACTCCAGGCTCTCCTTCGTTCCCAGACGTGTTTGTGTGCGGGGGCTACAACGGGGAGGTGATTCTGGGAGACCTCTGGAAGCTCAACCTCCAAACTTTCCAGTGGGTGAAGCTCCCGGCGGCGATGCCCGAACCCGTCTACTTCCACTGCGCCGCCGTCACCCCCGTGAGTCACATTCCTGCTTTGTCCCACTCCATTGGAATGGAATTTTTGGGTTGGAACTC
>NW_020938209.1:0-1027 GCF_003984885.1 Neopelma chrysocephalum
GCTGAATCCCAAACCTGAGCTGAATCCCAAACCTGAGCTGAATCCCAAAATCGAGCTGGACCCACAGGGATCATCAAATCCAGCTCATACACATGAATGGCCATACAGGGACTGAACCCACAACCTTGGCATTGCAGCACCAGGCTCTGACCAGCTGAGTTAATCCCAAACCCATGGTTAATCCCAAACCCCTGGTTGACCCCAAACCCATGGTTAATCCCAAGCCCGTGGTTGACCCCAAGCCCACTGCCAGGCCCCCCCAGCCCCTCACCAGGTCAAAGTGGCAGTTGTGGCACAGGTAGTGGCCCAGCGGGTTCTGGGTGACGTTGTGGCACTCGCCGCACACCAGCTTCCCGTAGACCTTGGAGAAGAGCGTCGGGGCAAAGACTCCTGCGGGGACAAAGGGACACGGGGTGGGCACCCAAACCCCCGTGGGACCCCCCAGAGCCGGGGCCAGGCCCGTTTACCCACTGACCTCCCACAGAGAGGAAGAGCAGGGCGGAGCTGACGCCGGCGGAGCGGCTGTTGAAGCGCTGCTCCTGGTGCCGGATGCCCCCGATGACCATGCACAGACCCTGCAGGGACAGACCCCAAAAACCCCTCAGGGAACACACCCTGCAGGGACAGACCCCAAAAACCCCTCAGGGAACAGACCCCCAAAAACCCCTCAGGGCACAGACCCTGCAGGGACAGACCCCAAAAACCCCTCAGGGCACAGACCCTGCAGGGGCACAGACCCCAAAAACCCCTCAGGGCACAGCTACACACCCGGGGGGAAGGGACACGCCAAAATGGGGAGAGGGGGACCCACCCCAAAAGAGGGGGAAGGGGGACTCACCCCAATAAAAGTTGGGAAGAGGACCCACCAATAAAAGTGGGAAAGGGGGACCCACCTATAAAAGTTGGGAAAGGGGGACCCCCACCTATAAAAGTGGGAAAGGAGAACCCACCAATAAAAGCAGGAAAGGGACCCCCACCTATAAAAGTTGGGAAAGGGGGACTCCCACCTATAAAAGTTGGGAAAGGG
>NW_020938210.1:0-6841 GCF_003984885.1 Neopelma chrysocephalum
TTAACACCCCCTGGAAGGGCAGGAAATCCAATGGGAAGGAGTTGGGAAAACAATTCTCTGCCAGTAAAGCTTTTCTGGACAAAAAGAGGGATTGGGAATCACGGCCCTCCAACCATAAAGATCATTTTTGGGGCCATTTTGGTGGAATTTTGGGGCTGCTTTGACGGCTCCATTCCCTGTCCTGTTCATTCCAGGAATTCAGGGAGATGACCAACATGGGATTTGGGATTTGAGAGCTCATGCCAAGGTGAGAATTCCCTACTCTCCTTGTCTTTAAAGCCCTGGGAGGTGGGACTTACATTCCTGAACTTGGCTGTCCAGGAATCCATGTGATCCAGGAGCTGCCTGTTCATCGTCACCCGTGCCCAGACCTGTGGAAAGAACACAGGAAAAACTCCTGGAATATCCACATTTTTAGGCTCTGTGACAATTCCTGCCACTTCCAGAGGAAGGAAACTGGTTAAACACCGGAGGATTTTCTCCTGCCCACATTCCAACCCAAACCTTGGCACAAAATTTTGCTTTTCCAAGGCCCGTTCCTCCCTTTGGAGCGCTTTTCCTGCCGGATTTACCTCCTCTGCCGCCTGTTTGGAGCTCAGATCCGCCTCGTCCTTGTGTGCTGAGGGAGCCTGGGACCTGCAGGCCAGCTGGTACTGGAATTTCCTCAGGATCTGGGCGTGGTCTGCCATGGAGCGGCTGTAATTCCAGAAGGTTGGGCTGCTGGAAGGGGAGCTGGAGTCGGAACTCCCTGGAATGAGGCAATCAGTGAAGTCACAATTATTGCCAATTAATCCTGGAAGCGACAGCACAGGGACAAATCAGAGTGAAGGGATCCACTGGAGTCACTCTGCAGAAACTCTGGATTCAGCCTTGTATGGATTGGCCTTATCCAGGGAAAAACAGCCTGGAGGGAGTTCATTCCCTTTTATTTTTATCTGGATTGTCCCTATGCAGGACAAAAACTGCCTGGAGGGAGTTCATTCCCTTTATCCTTGTCTGGATTGTCCCTATCCAGGACAAAAACTGCCTAGGGGTTGTTCATACCCTTGATCCTTACCTTGATTATCCCTATCCAGGATAAAAACTGCCTGGAAGGAGTTAATTCCCTTTATCTTTGTCTGGATTGTCCCTATCCAGGACAAAAACTGCCTGGGGGTTGTTCATACCCTTGATCCTTATCTGGATTGTCCCTATCAAAGACAAAAAGTGCCTGGGGGTTGTTCATCCCTTTATCCTTGTCTTGGTTGTCCCTATCCAGGACAAAAACTACCTGGGGGGTTCTTCATCCCCTTTATCCTTGTCTTTGTTGTTCTCATCCAGGACAAAAACTGCCTGGAGAGAGTTTATACCCTTTTATCCTTATCTGGATTGTCCATATCCAGGACAAAAACTGCCTGGAGGGAGTTCATTCCCTTTGATTTTTATCTGGATTGTCCCTATGCAGGACAAAAACTGCCTGGAGGGAGTTCATTCCCTTTGATTTTTATCTGGATTGTCCCTATCCAGGGTAAAACTACCTGGGGAGTCGTTCATCCCCTTTATCCTTGTCTTGGTTGTTCCTATCCAGGACAAAAACTGCCTGGAGGTACTTAATTCCCTTTTATCTTGATTGTTCCTATCCAGGACAAAAACTGCCTGGAGGGAGTTCATTCCCTTTAACCTTGTCTTGATTATCCCTATCGAGGACAAAAACTGCCTGGAGATAGTTTATACCCTTTTATTCTTATCTGGATTGTCCCTATCCAGGACAAAAACTACCTGGAGAGAGTTTATACCCTTTTATCCTAATGTGGATTGTCCCTATCCAGGACAAAAACGGCCTGGAGGGAGTTCATTCCCTTTATCCTTGTCTGGATTGTCCCTATAAAAGACCAAAACTGCCTGGGGATCGTTCATCCCCCTTGAACCTTATCTTGATTATCCCTATCCAGGATAAAAACTGCCTGGAAGGAGTTAATTCCCTTTATCTTTGTCTGGATTGTCCCTATCCAGGACAAAAACTGACTGGAGGGAGTTCATTCCCTTTATCCTTGTCTGGATTGTCCATATCCAGGACAAAAACTGCCTGGAGATAGTTGATACCCTTTTATCCTTATCTGGATTGTCCCTATCAAAGACAAAAACTGCCTGGTGGTTGTTCAAACCCTTTTATCCTTATCTGGATCATCCCTGTCCAGGACAAAAACTGCCTGGGGGGTTGTTCATCCCCTTTATCCTTGTGTTGGTTGGTCCTATCCAGGATAAAAACTGCCTGGAGATAGTTTATACCCATTTATCCTTATCTGGATTGGCCCTATCCAGGGTAAAAATTGCCTGGAGGGAGTTCATTCCCTTTAACCTTGTCTGGATTGTCCCTATCCAGGGTAAAAACTGCCTGGGGGTTGTTCATCCCCTTTATCCTTGTCCAGATTGTTCCTATCCTGGACAAAAACTGTCTGGAGGGAGTTCATTCCCTTTATCCTTATCTGGATTGTCCATATCCAGGACAAAAACTTCCTGGGGGTTGTTCATCCCCTTTATCCCTGTCTTGGTTGTTCCTATCCAGGACAAAAACTGCCTGGAGCGAGTTCATTCCCTTTATCCTTATCTGGATTGTCCATATCCAGGACAAAAACTGCCTGGAGGTTGTTTATCCCCTTTATCCTTGTCTTGGTTGTTCCTATCCAGGACAAAAACTGCCTGGAGATAGTTTATACCCTTTTATCCTAATGTGGATTGTCCCTATCAAAGACAAAAACTGCCTGGGGGTTGTTCATCCCTTTATCCTTGTCTTGGTTGTCCCTATCCAGGACAAAAACTACCTGGGGGGTTCTTCATCCCCTTTATCCTTGTCTTTGTTGTTCTCATCCAGGACAAAAACTGCCTGGAGAGAGTTTATACCCTTTTATCCTTATCTGGATTGTCCCGATCCAGGACAAAACTGCCTGGAGATAGTTTATACCCTTTTATCCTTATCTGGATTGTCCATATCAAAGACAAAAACTGCCTGGAGGGAGTTCATTCCCTTTATCCTTGTCTGGATTATCCCTATCCAGGACAAAAACTGCCTGGAGGTACTTCATCCCCTTTAACCTTGTCTGGATTGTCCATATCCAGAGCAAAAACTGCCTGGAGATAGTTTATATCCTTTTATCCTTATCTGGATTGTCCCTATCCAGGACAAAAACTGCCTGGAGGTTGTTTATCCCCTTTATCCTTGTCTTGGTTGTTCCTATCCAGGACAAAAACTGCCTGGAGATAGTTTATACCCTTTTATCCTAATGTGGATTGTCCCTATCAAAGACAAAAACTGCCTGGGGGTTGTTCATCCCTTTATCCTTGTCTTGGTTGTCCCTATCCAGGACAAAAACTACCTGGGGGGTTCTTCATCCCCTTTATCCTTGTCTTTGTTGTTCTCATCCAGGACAAAAACTGCCTGGAGAGAGTTTATACCCTTTTATCCTTATCTGGATTGTCCCGATCCAGGACAAAACTGCCTGGAGATAGTTTATACCCTTTTATCCTTATCTGGATTGTCCATATCAAAGACAAAAACTGCCTGGAGGGAGTTCATTCCCTTTATCCTTGTCTGGATTATCCCTATCCAGGACAAAAACTGCCTGGAGGTACTTCATCCCCTTTAACCTTGTCTGGATTGTCCATATCCAGAGCAAAAACTGCCTGGAGATAGTTTATATCCTTTTATCCTTATCTGGATTGTCCCTATCCAGGACAAAAACTGCCTGGAGGTTGTTTATCCCCTTTATCCTTGTCTTGGTTGTTCCTATCCAGGACAAAAACTGCCTGGAGATAGTTTATACCCTTTTATCCTAATGTGGATTGTCCCTATCAAAGACAAAAACTGCCTGGGGGTTGTTCATCCCTTTATCCTTGTCTTGGTTGTCCCTATCCAGGACAAAAACTACCTGGGGGGTTCTTCATCCCCTTTATCCTTGTCTTTGTTGTTCTCATCCAGGACAAAAACTGCCTGGAGAGAGTTTATACCCTTTTATCCTTATCTGGATTGTCCCGATCCAGGACAAAACTGCCTGGAGATAGTTTATACCCTTTTATCCTTATCTGGATTGTCCATATCAAAGACAAAAACTGCCTGGAGGGAGTTCATTCCCTTTATCCTTGTCTGGATTATCCCTATCCAGGACAAAAACTGCCTGGAGGTACTTCATCCCCTTTAACCTTGTCTGGATTGTCCATATCCAGAGCAAAAACTGCCTGGAGATAGTTTATATCCTTTTATCCTTATCTGGATTGTCCCTATCCAGGACAAAAACTGCCTGGAGGTTGTTTATCCCCTTTATCCTTGTCTTGGTTGTTCCTATCCAGGACAAAAACTGCCTGGAGATAGTTTATACCCTTTTATCCTAATGTGGATTGTCCCTATCCAGTACAAAAACGGCCTGGAGGGAGTTCATCCCCTTGATCCTCGTCTGGATTATCCCTATCCAGGACAAAAACTGCCTGGGGATTGTTCATCCCCTTTATCCTTGTCTGGATTGTTCCTATCCAGGGTAAAAACTGCCTGGAGGGAGTTCATGCCCTTTATCCTTGTCTGGATTGTCCCTATCCAGGGTAAAACTACCTGGAGAGTTGTTCATCCCCTTTATCCTTGTCTGGATTGTCCCTATCCAGGACAAAAACTGCCTGGGGGTTGTTCATCCCCTTTATCCTTGTCTTGGTTGTTCCCATCCAGGACAAAAACTGCCTGGGGGTTGTTCATTCCCTTTATCCTTGTCTGGATTGTCCCTATCCAGGGGAAAAACAGCCTGGAGGGAGTTCATTCCCTTTTATTTTTGTCTTGATTGTCCCTATCCAGGACAAAAACTGCCTGGGGGTTGTTCATATCCTTCATCCTTATCTTGATTATCCCTATCCAGAGTAAAAACTGCCTGGAGGTACTTCATCCCCTTTTATTTTTATCTTGATTGTCCATATCCAGGACAAAAACTGCCTGGAGGAATTTCATTCCCTTTATCCTTGTCCAGATTGTCCCTATCCAGGGTAAAAACTGCCTGGAGGGAGTTCATCCCCTTGATCCTTGTCTGGATTGTTCCTATCCAGGACAAAAACTGCCTGGAGATAGTTTATACCCTTTTATCCTTATCTGGATTGTCCCTATCCAGGAAAAAAACTGCCTGGGGCTTGTTCATCCCCTTTATCCTTGACTGGATTGTCCCTATCCAGGACAAAAACTGCCTGGGGGTTGTTCATTCCCTTTATCCTTATCCTGATTATCCCCATCCAGGATAAAAACTGCCTGGATTCACCTCCTCTGTTTGAAACCACCCCCACAAAACAACCCTCTCATCAAGGTGATCATCTTATCACCGCCAACAACTGCTACAGAGATCACGGATCAACTCACATTCCAAGCTCAGATCCAACCCAAAGGAATCCAAAGGAATAATCTGGAGGAAAGCTGAAGCTCCCAAGCCACAGAGATGTGTAGAAATCCTATTGTTCCCCCATTCCTCAGCAGATTAAGCTCCCAGGGATTCCCATAAAAGCTCTTTACTGGAATTTTCCTCACCCGCTCTCGAATAAAACCGACACTTTCCCGTTTCCAGACATTCCCACAAAATCCCGGATATTTACCCAGCTGCACTCTGTGCTGTTTCTCCTCCTCGTTCCTCAGGAAGGTGTCCAGGGATTTGACATCAGTGATGTAGTCATCCTTGTGGGTGTTGTTGTTGTAGAGGATGGGGGAGAACCTGTAGTGGGACCTTATCCCGCCGCTGTCCACAGCTCCCGTGGAATAGGGGGATCCGTTGGGAGAGTGGCTGAAGCTGGAAACCTTTTGGGGAGAGAGAAAAAAAACCCCAATCCTGGTGGGATTGTTTTTGTTTCCCTGATGCCTTAAGATTCTTTCAGTTTTTGGGTTTTTCTAATTTTTATAAGCTTTATAAGCAGTTGTATAAGTAGATTTTAGAAGCAGCAGCCCTTATTCCTCTACCCTCTTACACATTCCTCAATCCCTACATATCCCATTCCATGCTCCCATATCAACATCCTGATTGGGATATTCCATGCTCCCATATCAATATTCCAGCAGAAAATGTTTAGTCTCTCTTTAAGAGTTGGTTCTTTTGTTTAAGGACACTTTGTGCCTTGGCCTGAACCCCAAAAGTCCAGTCAAGAACGGGGTGAGAGACAAGAACTTGTGCTCTGAAGATGATGAAGATGATGAAGAAAAGCCCCCCAGCCCCAATTCCAAGGGGGTGGGCAAAAGATACGGGGTGGAAACACTTGGGATTTGGACAGACAATATTATAAATTGTAAATTATTACCATTTATATCCAATTTATATTACAAAATTATAAACTGTACACGGCTGAGGCGCGTCTGGTAATCTCATGCCTGGGTACAAATTAAACCCTTTTCTTATCTCACCCTCAATTAAATTGGAGTTGTTTTTTCCTCAGCTCCTGCAGGCAACATTCCCAAGGATCAGGCTCATCAGGGGATGATGTTCACACAGATCCACAGATCCACAGAATGGTTTGGTTGGAAGGGACCTTAAAGATCATCTTGTTCCAATTCCCCCCACTACCTAAAACTCAAGTATCTCCCAAAAACCAAAGCCAGGGGAACTTAAGCAATTTTATTTTAGAAGTTCTCCAATTTTATTTTAGAAGTTGTCCAATTTTATTTTAGAAGTTGTCCAATTTTATTTTAGAAGTTATCCAACTTTATTTCAGAAGTTCTCCAATTTTATTTCAGAAGTTCTCCAATTTTATTTTAGAAGTTACCCGATTTTATTTTAGAAGTTACCCGATTTTATTTCAGAAGTTCTCCGATTTTATTTCAGCAGTTCTCCAATTTTATTTCAGCAGTTCTCCAATT
>NW_020938211.1:0-987 GCF_003984885.1 Neopelma chrysocephalum
GCTGAATCCCAAACCTGAGCTGAATCCCAAACCTGAGCTGAATCCCAAAATCGAGCTGGACCCACAGGGATCATCAAATCCAGCTCATACACATGAATGGCCATACAGGGACTGAACCCACAACCTTGGCATTGCAGCACCAGGCTCTGACCAGCTGAGTTAATCCCAAACCCATGGTTAATCCCAAACCCCTGGTTGACCCCAAACCCATGGTTAATCCCAAGCCCGTGGTTGACCCCAAGCCCACTGCCAGGCCCCCCCAGCCCCTCACCAGGTCAAAGTGGCAGTTGTGGCACAGGTAGTGGCCCAGCGGGTTCTGGGTGACGTTGTGGCACTCGCCGCACACCAGCTTCCCGTAGACCTTGGAGAAGAGCGTCGGGGCAAAGACTCCTGCGGGGACAAAGGGACACGGGGTGGGCACCCAAACCCCCGTGGGACCCCCCAGAGCCGGGGCCAGGCCCGTTTACCCACTGACCTCCCACAGAGAGGAAGAGCAGGGCGGAGCTGACGCCGGCGGAGCGGCTGTTGAAGCGCTGCTCCTGGTGCCGGATGCCCCCGATGACCATGCACAGACCCTGCAGGGACAGACCCCAAAAACCCCTCAGGGAACAGACCCCCAAAAACCCCTCAGGGCACAGACCCTGCAGGGACAGACCCCAAAAACCCCTCAGGGCACAGACCCTGCAGGGGCACAGACCCCAAAAACCCCTCAGGGCACAGCTACACACCCGGGGGGAAGGGACACGCCAAAAGGGGGAGAGGGGGACCCACCCCAAAAGAGGGGGAAGGGGGACTCACCCCAATAAAAGTTGGGAAGAGGACCCACCAATAAAAGTGGGAAAGGGGGACCCACCTATAAAAGTTGGGAAAGGGGGACCCCCACCTATAAAAGTGGGAAAGGAGAACCCACCAATAAAAGCAGGAAAGGGACCCCCACCTATAAAAGTTGGGAAAGGGGGACTCCCACCTATAAAAGTTGGGAAAGGG
>NW_020938212.1:0-6416 GCF_003984885.1 Neopelma chrysocephalum
TTAACACCCCCTGGAAGGGCAGGAAATCCAATGGGAAGGAGTTGGGAAAACAATTCTCTGCCAGTAAAGCTTTTCTGGACAAAAAGAGGGATTGGGAATCACGGCCCTCCAACCATAAAGATCATTTTTGGGGCCATTTTGGTGGAATTTTGGGTCTGCTTTGACGGCTCCATTCCCTGTCCTGTTCATTCCAGGAATTCAGGGAGATGACCAACATGGGATTTGGGATTTGAGAGCTCATGCCAAGGTGAGAATTCCCTACTCTCCTTGTCTTTAAAGCCCTGGGAGGTGGGACTTACATTCCTGAACTTGGCTGTCCAGGAATCCATGTGATCCAAGAGCTGCCTGTTCATCGTCACCCGCGCCCAGACCTGTGGAAAGAACACAGGAAAAACTCCTGGAATATCCACATTTTTAGGCACTGTGACAATTCCTGCCACTTCCAGAGGAAGGAAACTGGTTAAACACAGGAGGATTTTCTCCTGCCACAGCTCCAACCCAAACCCTGGCACAAAATTTTGCTTTTCCAAGGCCCGTTCCTCCCTTTGGAGCGCTTTTCCTGCCGGATTTACCTCCTCTGCTGCCTGTTTGGAGCTCAGATCCGCCTCATCCTTGTGTGCTGAGGGAGCCTGGGACCTGCAGGCCAGCTGGTACTGGAATTTCCTCAGGATCTGGGCGTGGTCGGCCATGGAGCGGCTGTAATTCCAGAAGGTTGGGCTGCTGGAAGGGGAGCTGGAGTCGGAACTCCCTGGAATGAGGCAATCAGTAAAGTCACAATTATTGCCAATTAATCCTGGAAGCGACAGCACAGGGACAAATCAGAGTGAAGGGATCCACTGGATTCACTCTGCAGAAACTCTGGATTCAGCCTTGTATGGATTGGCCTTATCCAGGGAAAAACAGCCTGGAGGGAGTTCATTCCCTTTTATTTTTATCTGGATTGTCCCTATGCAGGACAAAAACTGCCTGGAGGGAGTTCATTCCCTTTATCCTTGTCTGGATTGTCCCTATCCAGGACAAAAACTGCCTAGGGGTTGTTCATACCCTTGATCCTTACCTTGATTATCCCTATCCAGGATAAAAACTGCCTGGAAGGAGTTAATTCCCTTTATCTTTGTCTGGATTGTCCCTATCCAGGACAAAAACTGCCTGGGGGTTGTTCATACCCTTGATCCTTATCTGGATTGTCCCTATCAAAGACAAAAAGTGCCTGGGGGTTGTTCATCCCTTTATCCTTGTCTTGGTTGTCCCTATCCAGGACAAAAACTACCTGGGGGGTTCTTCATCCCCTTTATCCTTGTCTTTGTTGTTCTCATCCAGGACAAAAACTGCCTGGAGAGAGTTTATACCCTTTTATCCTTATCTGGATTGTCCATATCCAGGACAAAAACTGCCTGGAGGGAGTTCATTCCCTTTGATTTTTATCTGGATTGTCCCTATGCAGGACAAAAACTGCCTGGAGGGAGTTCATTCCCTTTGATTTTTATCTGGATTGTCCCTATCCAGGGTAAAACTACCTGGGGAGTCGTTCATCCCCTTTATCCTTGTCTTGGTTGTTCCTATCCAGGACAAAAACTGCCTGGAGGTACTTAATTCCCTTTTATCTTGATTGTTCCTATCCAGGACAAAAACTGCCTGGAGGGAGTTCATTCCCTTTAACCTTGTCTTGATTATCCCTATCGAGGACAAAAACTGCCTGGAGATAGTTTATACCCTTTTATTCTTATCTGGATTGTCCCTATCCAGGACAAAAACTACCTGGAGAGAGTTTATACCCTTTTATCCTAATGTGGATTGTCCCTATCCAGGACAAAAACGGCCTGGAGGGAGTTCATTCCCTTTATCCTTGTCTGGATTGTCCCTATAAAAGACCAAAACTGCCTGGGGATCGTTCATCCCCCTTGAACCTTATCTTGATTATCCCTATCCAGGATAAAAACTGCCTGGAAGGAGTTAATTCCCTTTATCTTTGTCTGGATTGTCCCTATCCAGGACAAAAACTGACTGGAGGGAGTTCATTCCCTTTATCCTTGTCTGGATTGTCCATATCCAGGACAAAAACTGCCTGGAGATAGTTGATACCCTTTTATCCTTATCTGGATTGTCCCTATCAAAGACAAAAACTGCCTGGTGGTTGTTCAAACCCTTTTATCCTTATCTGGATCATCCCTGTCCAGGACAAAAACTGCCTGGGGGGTTGTTCATCCCCTTTATCCTTGTGTTGGTTGGTCCTATCCAGGATAAAAACTGCCTGGAGATAGTTTATACCCATTTATCCTTATCTGGATTGGCCCTATCCAGGGTAAAAATTGCCTGGAGGGAGCTCATTCCCTTTAACCTTGTCTGGATTGTTCCTATGCAGGGTAAAAACTGCCTGGAGATAGTTTATACCCTTTTATCCTTATCTGGATTGTCCCTATCCAGGACAAAAACTGCCTAGAGGGAGTTCATTCCCTTTTATTTTTATCTGGATTGTTCCTATCCAGGGTAAAAACTGCCTGGGGGTTGTTCATCCCCTTTATCCTTGTCCAGATTGTTCCTATCCTGGACAAAAACTGTCTGGAGGGAGTTCATTCCCTTTATCCTTATCTGGATTGTCCATATCCAGGACAAAAACTTCCTGGGGGTTGTTCATCCCCTTTATCCCTGTCTTGGTTGTTCCTATCCAGGACAAAAACTGCCTGGAGCGAGTTCATTCCCTTTATCCTTATCTGGATTGTCCATATCCAGGACAAAAACTGCCTGGAGGTTGTTTATCCCCTTTATCCTTGTCTTGGTTGTTCCTATCCAGGACAAAAACTGCCTGGAGATAGTTTATACCCTTTTATCCTAATGTGGATTGTCCCTATCAAAGACAAAAACTGCCTGGGGGTTGTTCATCCCTTTATCCTTGTCTTGGTTGTCCCTATCCAGGACAAAAACTACCTGGGGGGTTCTTCATCCCCTTTATCCTTGTCTTTGTTGTTCTCATCCAGGACAAAAACTGCCTGGAGAGAGTTTATACCCTTTTATCCTTATCTGGATTGTCCCGATCCAGGACAAAACTGCCTGGAGATAGTTTATACCCTTTTATCCTTATCTGGATTGTCCATATCAAAGACAAAAACTGCCTGGAGGGAGTTCATTCCCTTTATCCTTGTCTGGATTATCCCTATCCAGGACAAAAACTGCCTGGAGGTACTTCATCCCCTTTAACCTTGTCTGGATTGTCCATATCCAGAGCAAAAACTGCCTGGAGATAGTTTATATCCTTTTATCCTTATCTGGATTGTCCCTATCCAGGACAAAAACTGCCTGGAGGTTGTTTATCCCCTTTATCCTTGTCTTGGTTGTTCCTATCCAGGACAAAAACTGCCTGGAGATAGTTTATACCCTTTTATCCTAATGTGGATTGTCCCTATCAAAGACAAAAACTGCCTGGGGGTTGTTCATCCCTTTATCCTTGTCTTGGTTGTCCCTATCCAGGACAAAAACTACCTGGGGGGTTCTTCATCCCCTTTATCCTTGTCTTTGTTGTTCTCATCCAGGACAAAAACTGCCTGGAGAGAGTTTATACCCTTTTATCCTTATCTGGATTGTCCCGATCCAGGACAAAACTGCCTGGAGATAGTTTATACCCTTTTATCCTTATCTGGATTGTCCATATCAAAGACAAAAACTGCCTGGAGGGAGTTCATTCCCTTTATCCTTGTCTGGATTATCCCTATCCAGGACAAAAACTGCCTGGAGGTACTTCATCCCCTTTAACCTTGTCTGGATTGTCCATATCCAGAGCAAAAACTGCCTGGAGATAGTTTATATCCTTTTATCCTTATCTGGATTGTCCCTATCCAGGACAAAAACTGCCTGGAGGTTGTTTATCCCCTTTATCCTTGTCTTGGTTGTTCCTATCCAGGACAAAAACTGCCTGGAGATAGTTTATACCCTTTTATCCTAATGTGGATTGTCCCTATCCAGTACAAAAACGGCCTGGAGGGAGTTCATCCCCTTGATCCTCGTCTGGATTATCCCTATCCAGGACAAAAACTGCCTGGGGATTGTTCATCCCCTTTATCCTTGTCTGGATTGTTCCTATCCAGGGTAAAAACTGCCTGGAGGGAGTTCATGCCCTTTATCCTTGTCTGGATTGTCCCTATCCAGGGTAAAACTACCTGGAGAGTTGTTCATCCCCTTTATCCTTGTCTGGATTGTCCCTATCCAGGACAAAAACTGCCTGGGGGTTGTTCATCCCCTTTATCCTTGTCTTGGTTGTTCCCATCCAGGACAAAAACTGCCTGGGGGTTGTTCATTCCCTTTATCCTTGTCTGGATTGTCCCTATCCAGGGGAAAAACAGCCTGGAGGGAGTTCATTCCCTTTTATTTTTGTCTTGATTGTCCCTATCCAGGACAAAAACTGCCTGGGGGTTGTTCATATCCTTCATCCTTATCTTGATTATCCCTATCCAGAGTAAAAACTGCCTGGAGGTACTTCATCCCCTTTTATTTTTATCTTGATTGTCCATATCCAGGACAAAAACTGCCTGGAGGAATTTCATTCCCTTTATCCTTGTCCAGATTGTCCCTATCCAGGGTAAAAACTGCCTGGAGGGAGTTCATCCCCTTGATCCTTGTCTGGATTGTTCCTATCCAGGACAAAAACTGCCTGGAGATAGTTTATACCCTTTTATCCTTATCTGGATTGTCCCTATCCAGGAAAAAAACTGCCTGGGGCTTGTTCATCCCCTTTATCCTTGACTGGATTGTCCCTATCCAGGACAAAAACTGCCTGGGGGTTGTTCATTCCCTTTATCCTTATCCTGATTATCCCCATCCAGGATAAAAACTGCCTGGATTCACCTCCTCTGTTTGAAACCACCCCCACAAAACAACCCTCTCATCAAGGTGATCATCTTATCACCGCCAACAACTGCTACAGAGATCACGGATCAACTCACATTCCAAGCTCAGATCCAACCCAAAGGAATCCAAAGGAATAATCTGGAGGAAAGCTGAAGCTCCCAAGCCACAGAGATGTGTAGAAATCCTATTGTTCCCCCATTCCTCAGCAGATTAAGCTCCCAGGGATTCCCATAAAAGCTCTTTACTGGAATTTTCCTCACCCGCTCTCGAATAAAACCGACACTTTCCCGTTTCCAGACATTCCCACAAAATCCCGGATATTTACCCAGCTGCACTCTGTGCTGTTTCTCCTCCTCGTTCCTCAGGAAGGTGTCCAGGGATTTGACATCA
This sequence comes from Neopelma chrysocephalum, assembly GCF_003984885.1. Classification (NCBI taxonomy): domain Eukaryota; kingdom Metazoa; phylum Chordata; class Aves; order Passeriformes; family Pipridae; genus Neopelma; species Neopelma chrysocephalum. Next base: position 5,230 of record NW_020938212.1, read on the forward strand.
GTGATGTAGTCATCCTTGTGGGTGTTGTTGTTGTAGAGGATGGGGGAGAACCTGTAGTGGGACCTTATCCCGCCGCTGTCCACAGCTCCCGTGGAATAGGGGGATCCGTTGGGAGAGTGGCTGAAGCTGGAAACCTTTTGGGGAGAGAGAAAAAAAACCCCAATCCTGGTGGGATTGTTTTTGTTTCCCTGATGCCTTAAGATTCTTTCAGTTTTTGGGTTTTTCTAATTTTTATAAGCTTTATAAGCAGTTGTATAAGTAGATTTTAGAAGCAGCAGCCCTTATTCCTCTACCCTCTTACACATTCCTCAATCCCTACATATCCCATTCCATGCTCCCATATCAACATCCTGATTGGGATATTCCATGCTCCCATATCAATATTCCAGCAGAAAATGTTTAGTCTCTCTTTAAGAGTTGGTTCTTTTGTTTAAGGACACTTTGTGCCTTGGCCTGAACCCCAAAAGTCCAGTCAAGAACGGGGTGAGAGACAAGAACTTGTGCTCTGAAGATGATGAAGATGATGAAGAAAAGCCCCCCAGTCCCAATTCCTGGAGTGGCCCAGGGCAAAAGCTACAGGGTGGAAACACTTGGGATTGGACAGACAATATTATAAATTGTAAATTATTACCATTTATATCCAATTTATATTACAAAATTATAAACTGTACACGGCCGGGGCGCGTCTCCTGATCTTAAGCCTGGGCACAAATTAAACCCTTTTCTTATCTCAGCCTCAATTAAATTGGAGTTGTTTTTTCCTCAGCTCCTGCAGGCAACATTCCCAAGGATCAGGCTCATCAGGGGATGATGTTCACACAGATCCACAGATCCACAGAATGGTTTGGTTGGAAGGGACCTTAAAGATCATCTTGTTCCAATTCCCCCCACTACCTAAAACTCAAGTATCTCCCAAAAACCAAAGCCAGGGGAACTTAAGCAATTTTATTTTAGAAGTTCTCCAATTTTATTTTAGAAGTTGTCCAATTTTATTTTAGAAGTTGTCCAATTTTATTTTAGAAGTTATCCAACTTTATTTCAGAAGTTCTCCAATTTTATTTCAGAAGTTCTCCAATTTTATTTTAGAAGTTACCCGATTTTATTTTAGAAGTTACCCGATTTTATTTCAGAAGTTCTCCGATTTTATTTCAGCAGTTCTCCAATTTTATTTCAGCAGTTCTCCAATT
>NW_020938213.1:0-1341 GCF_003984885.1 Neopelma chrysocephalum
AGGGACAGAGACACACTGGGACCAGTGACAGTGGGACCAGTGCACCATGGCACTGTGGGGGTGTCCTGGTACTGGGGAGGAGCACAGACACACTGGGACCAGGGACACACTGGGACCAGTGACAGTGGCACCAGGGAGACAGTGGGACCAGGGAGACACTGGGACCAGTGCACCACGGGGCTGTGGGGGTGTCGTGGCACTGGGGGGGAGAGAGACACACTGGGACCAGTGACAGTGGCACCAGTGCACCACGGGGCTGTGGTGGTAGCCTGACACTGGAGAGGGACAGAGACACACACTGGGACCAGGGACACACTGGGACCAGTGCACCACAGTGCTGTGGAGGTGTCGTGGCACTGGGGAGGAGCAGAGACACACTGGGACCAGTGCACTGTGGTACTGTGGTGGTGTCCTGGCACTGGCGGGGACAGAGATGATGGTGGGACCAGTGACACACTGGGACCAGTGCACCACGGCGCTGGAGTGGTGGCCTGGCACTGGGGAGGGACAGAGCCACACTGGGACCAGTGGCAGTGGGACCAGGGACACAGTGGGACCAGTGACAGTGGCATCAGTGCACCACGGGGCTGTGGGGGTGTCCTGGCACTGGGGGGGGACAGAGACACACTGGGACCAGTGACAGTGGCACCAGTGACAGTGGCACCAGTGCACCCTGGGGCTGTGGTGGTGTCCTGGCACTGGGAGGGACAGGGACACTGCGGGACACCCCAGGAATGAGGGCCTGGGGCCACACTGACCGTGGCAGTCGCTGACGTGGATGTCGTAGATGTGGGAGTGGGTTTTGAGGGTGAAGCAGAGCCCCACGAGGTACCCGGCAGGGAGCAGCAGGGACACCGTGTACACCAGGGGTCTGTGGGACACGAGGGACACGTCAGGACCATCAGGGCCCAGCCTGGAGACCCCCAGGGATGGGGACAGGGAGGGGGGAGCAGGAGCAGGACACGCACTGGACGTGGCTGTAGTAGAGGGTGCCGTTGTTGTCCATCTGCGGAGAGAGCAACGGTCAGTGGGGACACGGGGGACAAGGGACAGCCCTGCTGCCACCCCCCAGCACCAGAGCCGGGGGGGCAGAGCATCCCCAGCCCTAAAACCTGAGCTGAGTCCCAAACCTGAGCTGAGTCCCAAACCTGAGCTGAGTCCCAAACCTGAGCTGAATCCCAAAACCGAGCTGGACCCACAAGGATCATCAAGTCCAGCTCATGAATGAGTGACCACACAGGGACTGAACCCACAATCTTGGCATTATTAGCACCAGGCTCTGATCAACTGGGTTAATCCCAAACCTGTGCTGAATCCCAAACCTGTGCTGAATCCCAAACC
>NW_020938214.1:0-520 GCF_003984885.1 Neopelma chrysocephalum
TGCCAGAGGGCAGGGATAGGTGGGATATTGGGAAGGAATTCCTGACTGGGAGGGTGGGAAGGGGCTGGAATGAAATTCCCAGAGAAGCTGTGGCTGCCCCTGGATCCCTGGAAGTGCCCAAGGCTGGGTTGGAGCAACCTGGGATAGTGGGAGGTGCCAGGGTTGTAACTGGCTGATCCCAAAGCCCCTTCCCACCCAAACCATCCCAGGATTGTTTCAGTGCTCAAATCCCAAAAACCCCTGGGAGGAGGTGATCCCTGCCTTCTCCCGGGCCTGGAACCAATCCTGGAATGCTCACTCCGGGCTCTCCTTCATTCCCAGACGTTTTTGTGTGCGGGGGCTACAACGGGGAGGTGATTCTGGGGGACCTCTGGAAGCTCAACCTCCAAACTTTCCAGTGGGTGAAGCTCCCGGCGGCGATGCCCGAACCCGTCTACTTCCACTGCGCCGCCGTCACCCCCGTGAGTCACATTCCTGCTTTGTCCCACTCCATTGGAATGGAATTTTTGGGTTGGAACTC
>NW_020938215.1:0-1299 GCF_003984885.1 Neopelma chrysocephalum
AGGGACAGAGACACACTGGGACCAGTGACAGTGGGACCAGTGCACCATGGCACTGTGGGGGTGTCCTGGTACTGGGGAGGAGCACAGACACACTGGGACCAGGGACACACTGGGACCAGTGACAGTGGCACCAGGGAGACAGTGGGACCAGGGAGACACTGGGACCAGTGCACCACGGGGCTGTGGGGGTGTCGTGGCACTGGGGGGGAGAGAGACACACTGGGACCAGTGACAGTGGCACCAGTGCACCACGGGGCTGTGGTGGTAGCCTGACACTGGAGAGGGACAGAGACACACACTGGGACCAGGGACACACTGGGACCAGTGCACCACAGTGCTGTGGAGGTGTCGTGGCACTGGGGAGGAGCAGAGACACACTGGGACCAGTGCACTGTGGTACTGTGGTGGTGTCCTGGCACTGGCGGGGACAGAGATGATGGTGGGACCAGTGACACACTGGGACCAGTGCACCACGGCGCTGGAGTGGTGGCCTGGCACTGGGGAGGGACAGAGCCACACTGGGACCAGTGGCAGTGGGACCAGGGACACAGTGGGACCAGTGACAGTGGCATCAGTGCACCACGGGGCTGTGGGGGTGTCCTGGCACTGGGGGGGGACAGAGACACACTGGGACCAGTGACAGTGGCACCAGTGACAGTGGCACCAGTGCACCCTGGGGCTGTGGTGGTGTCCTGGCACTGGGAGGGACAGGGACACTGCGGGACACCCCAGGAATGAGGGCCTGGGGCCACACTGACCGTGGCAGTCGCTGACGTGGATGTCGTAGATGTGGGAGTGGGTTTTGAGGGTGAAGCAGAGCCCCACGAGGTACCCGGCGGGGAGCAGCAGGGACACCGTGTACACCAGGGGTCTGTGGGACACGGGGGACACGTCAGGACCATCAGGGCCCAGCCTGGAGACCCCCAGGGATGGGGACAGGGAGGGGGGAGCAGGAGCAGGACACGCACTGGACGTGGCTGTAGTAGAGGGTGCCGTTGTTGTCCATCTGCGGAGAGAGCAACGGTCAGTGGGGACACGGGGGACAAGGGACAGCCCTGCTGCCACCCCCCAGCACCAGAGCTGGGGGGGCAGAGCATCCCCAGCCCTAAAACCCCCCTTAGAAAATCCCAGAGTGTTCTGAGCTGGAAGGGACCCACGAGGGTCATCAAACCCAGCTCGTGGACATGAAGGGCCATACAGGGACTGAACCCACAACTTGGCATTGCAGTACCAGGCTCTGACCAACTGGGTTAATCCCAAACCTGTGCTGAATCCCAAACCTGTGCTGAATCCCAAACC
>NW_020938216.1:0-564 GCF_003984885.1 Neopelma chrysocephalum
GAAAAGACTCCCCATTCCATGATTTCTGCTCTGGTTATCAGGGAAAACCAACACTTCCCTCCTGCCTTGTTCCCCTCTGGATCCACATTCCAGGATTTCTACTCTGGTTAACAGGGAAAAGGAACAGATCCCTCCTGCCTTGTGTCCCTCTGGATTCCACATTCCATGATTTCTGCTCTGGTTATCAGGGAAAAACAACACCTCCCTCTTGCTTTATATCCCTCTGGATCCACATTCCATGATTTCTACTCTGGTTAACATGGAAAAGGAAGAGCTTCCTCCTGCTTTGTATCCCTCTGGATCCACATTCCAGGAATTCTGTTGTGGTTAACAGGGAAAAGACTCCTCATTCCATGATTTCTACTCTGGTTAACAGGGAAAGGGAACACCTTCCTCCTGCTTTAGATCCCTCTGGATCCACATTCCAGGATTTCTGCTCTGGTTATCAGGGAAAAGAAAGACCTCCCTCCTGCCCTGTGTCCCTCTGGATCCACATTCCAGGATTTCTGCTCCGGCTAACAGGGAACAGACTCCTCATTCCATGATTTTTGGTCTGGTTATCAG
>NW_020938216.1:664-1271 GCF_003984885.1 Neopelma chrysocephalum
CCTCATTCCATGATTTTTGGTCTGGTTATCAGGGAAAAGGAATAGATTCCTCCTGCCTTGAGTCCCTCTGGATCCACATTCCAGGATTTCTGTTCTGGTTAACAGGGAACAGACTCCCCATTCCATGATTTCTGCACCTTCCTCCTGCCTTGAGTCTCTCTGGATTCCCATTCCAGGATTTCTGTTCTGGTTTACAGGGAACAGACTCCCCATTCCATGATTATTGCTCCGGTTATCAGGGAACAGACTCCCCATTCCAGGATTTCTACTCTGGTTAACAGGGAAAAGGAACACCTTCCTCCTGCTTTAGATCCCTCTGGATCCACATTCCAGGACTTCTGAGCTGGTAAACAAGGAACAGACTCCACATTCCATAATTTCTGCTCTGCCTAACAGGGAAAAGGAACAGATTCCTCCTGCCTTGTTCCCCTCTGGATCCACATTCCAGGATTTCTGCCCTGGTTAACAGGGAAAAGGAACAGATTCCTCCTGCCTTGTGTCCCTCTGGATTCTCATTCCATGATTTCTGCCCCTGCTCTCCCAGGATTTGCAGGATTTGAGGATCCTCTCCCATCCCTGCCGGGGCTTTGGGGGGTTTTTAGGAACC
>NW_020938217.1:0-564 GCF_003984885.1 Neopelma chrysocephalum
GAAAAGACTCCCCATTCCATGATTTCTGCTCTGGTTATCAGGGAAAACCAACACTTCCCTCCTGCCTTGTTCCCCTCTGGATCCACATTCCAGGATTTCTACTCTGGTTAACAGGGAAAAGGAACAGATCCCTCCTGCCTTGTGTCCCTCTGGATTCCACATTCCATGATTTCTGCTCTGGTTATCAGGGAAAAACAACACCTCCCTCTTGCTTTATATCCCTCTGGATCCACATTCCATGATTTCTACTCTGGTTAACATGGAAAAGGAAGAGCTTCCTCCTGCTTTGTATCCCTCTGGATCCACATTCCAGGAATTCTGTTGTGGTTAACAGGGAAAAGACTCCTCATTCCATGATTTCTACTCTGGTTAACAGGGAAAGGGAACACCTTCCTCCTGCTTTAGATCCCTCTGGATCCACATTCCAGGATTTCTGCTCTGGTTATCAGGGAAAAGAAAGACCTCCCTCCTGCCCTGTGTCCCTCTGGATCCACATTCCAGGATTTCTGCTCCGGCTAACAGGGAACAGACTCCTCATTCCATGATTTTTGGTCTGGTTATCAG
>NW_020938217.1:664-1271 GCF_003984885.1 Neopelma chrysocephalum
CCTCATTCCATGATTTTTGGTCTGGTTATCAGGGAAAAGGAATAGATTCCTCCTGCCTTGAGTCCCTCTGGATCCACATTCCAGGATTTCTGTTCTGGTTAACAGGGAACAGACTCCCCATTCCATGATTTCTGCACCTTCCTCCTGCCTTGAGTCTCTCTGGATTCCCATTCCAGGATTTCTGTTCTGGTTTACAGGGAACAGACTCCCCATTCCATGATTATTGCTCCGGTTATCAGGGAACAGACTCCCCATTCCAGGATTTCTACTCTGGTTAACAGGGAAAAGGAACACCTTCCTCCTGCTTTAGATCCCTCTGGATCCACATTCCAGGACTTCTGAGCTGGTAAACAAGGAACAGACTCCACATTCCATAATTTCTGCTCTGCCTAACAGGGAAAAGGAACAGATTCCTCCTGCCTTGTTCCCCTCTGGATCCACATTCCAGGATTTCTGCCCTGGTTAACAGGGAAAAGGAACAGATTCCTCCTGCCTTGTGTCCCTCTGGATTCTCATTCCATGATTTCTGCCCCTGCTCTCCCAGGATTTGCAGGATTTGAGGATCCTCTCCCATCCCTGCCGGGGCTTTGGGGGGTTTTTAGGAACC
>NW_020938218.1:0-434 GCF_003984885.1 Neopelma chrysocephalum
CTGGCCCTGCTCCCAAAAATTCCAGCTCTGCCTCTGAGGCTGCCCTGGCCTTTCCCTGGATCCTTGGAGCTCCTTTTCCAAGCCCTGAGTGGGAGCTGGGACAACATTCCAGCTCCTTTCTCCCTTCCCTGGAAAGGAACTTTTATACCTGTGGCTGCAGGAAAGCACAAAATCCCTGGAAAAAAATCCGACCCAGGAGCCCGGGATGAAGCGTTGGGGCAGAATTCCCGCTTCCAGGGGGACTTTAAAGCAATTGGAATTGATTTTATTGATTTATATTTTAATTTATTTAATTCATTCCCAGGTTTTCCGGCAGCCAGAAGGTGCCACAGCTGCGTCCAGATAAAAAATGGTGAGATTGGGATCTGGAAAACTGATGGATCTGGGACAACCTTCCCAAACCTTCCCAAACCTTCCCAAACCTTCCCAAACCT
>NW_020938218.1:534-1206 GCF_003984885.1 Neopelma chrysocephalum
CCTTCCCAAACCTTCCCTTCCCAAACCTTCCCTTCCCTTCCCTTCCCAAACCTTCCCTTCCCTTCCCTTCCCAAACCTTCCCAAACCTTCCCTTCCCTTCCCAAACCTTCCCTTCCCAAACCTTCCCAAACCTTCCCTTCCCAAACCTCCCCAACTGGGGAGTTGGGAATGCTGCAGGGAATGTGTGGCTTTCCTGGAAGAGGGTTTTTCCCTCCTTCCCAGGCCTTGAGCATTCCCAACACTGATCCCTCTTTCCCAAACTCCTCCGGCTGAGGACTGAATTCCCTGTGTTCCAGGGGGGTTGTGTTTTTCCCAGGAGGGAAATTGTGCCTGGAAAAACGAGGCAAGAGCTGGGAAATGATCCCAGTCTCCTGCAGCCAGTGGGAATTTGCTGCCTTGGGGTTGAGAATTTGGGAAAACCCGGGAGTGAGGCGGGATTGGGAGCTGGGGCTGCTCCCTGGGGGTCTGAAATCCAGGCTGGGAGAGCTGGGAATGTTCCCCTGGGGAAGAGAAGGCTCCAGGGAAACCTTGGAGCCTCTTCCAGAGCCTAAAGGGGCTCCAGGAGAGCTGGAGAGGGACTGGGGACAAGGCATGGAGGGACAGGACACAGGGAATGGCTTCCCAGTGCCAGAGGGCAGGGATAGGTGGGATATTGGGAAGGAATTCCTGACT
>NW_020938219.1:0-434 GCF_003984885.1 Neopelma chrysocephalum
CTGGCCCTGCTCCCAAAAATTCCAGCTCTGCCTCTGAGGCTGCCCTGGCCTTTCCCTGGATCCTTGGAGCTCCTTTTCCAAGCCCTGAGTGGGAGCTGGGACAACATTCCAGCTCCTTTCTCCCTTCCCTGGAAAGGAACTTTTATACCTGTGGCTGCAGGAAAGCACAAAATCCCTGGAAAAAAATCCGACCCAGGAGCCCGGGATGAAGCGTTGGGGCAGAATTCCCGCTTCCAGGGGGACTTTAAAGCAATTGGAATTGATTTTATTGATTTATATTTTAATTTATTTAATTCATTCCCAGGTTTTCCGGCAGCCAGAAGGTGCCACAGCTGCGTCCAGATAAAAAATGGTGAGATTGGGATCTGGAAAACTGATGGATCTGGGACAACCTTCCCAAACCTTCCCAAACCTTCCCAAACCTTCCCAAACCT
>NW_020938219.1:534-1206 GCF_003984885.1 Neopelma chrysocephalum
CCTTCCCAAACCTTCCCTTCCCAAACCTTCCCTTCCCTTCCCTTCCCAAACCTTCCCTTCCCTTCCCTTCCCAAACCTTCCCAAACCTTCCCTTCCCTTCCCAAACCTTCCCTTCCCAAACCTTCCCAAACCTTCCCTTCCCAAACCTCCCCAACTGGGGAGTTGGGAATGCTGCAGGGAATGTGTGGCTTTCCTGGAAGAGGGTTTTTCCCTCCTTCCCAGGCCTTGAGCATTCCCAACACTGATCCCTCTTTCCCAAACTCCTCCGGCTGAGGACTGAATTCCCTGTGTTCCAGGGGGGTTGTGTTTTTCCCAGGAGGGAAATTGTGCCTGGAAAAACGAGGCAAGAGCTGGGAAATGATCCCAGTCTCCTGCAGCCAGTGGGAATTTGCTGCCTTGGGGTTGAGAATTTGGGAAAACCCGGGAGTGAGGCGGGATTGGGAGCTGGGGCTGCTCCCTGGGGGTCTGAAATCCAGGCTGGGAGAGCTGGGAATGTTCCCCTGGGGAAGAGAAGGCTCCAGGGAAACCTTGGAGCCTCTTCCAGAGCCTAAAGGGGCTCCAGGAGAGCTGGAGAGGGACTGGGGACAAGGCATGGAGGGACAGGACACAGGGAATGGCTTCCCAGTGCCAGAGGGCAGGGATAGGTGGGATATTGGGAAGGAATTCCTGACT
>NW_020938220.1:0-388 GCF_003984885.1 Neopelma chrysocephalum
GAAAAGACTCCCCATTCCATGATTTCTGCTCTGGTTATCAGGGAAAAGGAACAGTTTCCTCCTGCCTTGAGTCCCTCTGGATCCACATTCCAGGATTTCTACTCTGGTTAACAGGGAACAGACTCCCCATTCCAGGATTTCTCCTCTGGTTATCAGGGAAAAGAAACACCTCTTTCCTGCCTTGTGTCCCTCTGGATCCACATTCCAGGATTTCTGCTCTGGTTAACAGGGAAGAGACTCCCCATTCCATGATTTCTGCTCTGATTAACAGGGAAAAGCAGCACCTTCCTCCTGCTTTATATCCCTCTGGATCCACATTCCATGATTTCTGTTCTGGTTATCAGGGAAAAGGAACAGTTTCCTCCTGCCTTGTGTCCCTCTGGATCCA
>NW_020938221.1:0-610 GCF_003984885.1 Neopelma chrysocephalum
ATCCCAAATTCTGCCCACAGGGATCCAGCTCCACACACAACATTGGATGGATGAATCCTGGGAAGGGGCTGGGAACTGAGACCCTGGAGACACACGTTTGGTCCCTGTCTCCCAGCTGGGATTGGCTTCCCAAAGGAAGCCCATCCATCCCAAATTCTGCCCAGAGGGATCCAGCTCCACACACAACATTGGATGGATGAATCCTGGGAAAGGGCTGGGAACTGAGACCCTGGAGACACACGTTTGGTCCTTGTTTCCCAAGGAAAGGAAACCCATCCATCTCAAATTGTGCCCAGAGGGATCCAGCCCTCCAGCAGCTCCAACATGGGGCTGGATGGATGAATCCTGGGAAAAGGCTGCCAGAGGGAAGCTGAGACTCCGAAGGGAGTTTAGTCCCTGTTTCCCAGCTGGGATTGAATTCCCAAAGGAAGCCCATCCATCCCAAATTCTGCCCACAGGGATCCAGCTCCACACACAACATTGGACGGATGAATCCTGGGAAGAGGCTGGGAATTGAGACCCTGGAGATTCACATTTGATCCCTGTCTCCAAAAGATTGGATCCAGCCCAAAGGAAGCCCATCCATCCCAAATTTTCCCATGGATGTGGG
>NW_020938222.1:0-467 GCF_003984885.1 Neopelma chrysocephalum
ATCCCAAATTCTGCCCACAGGGATCCAGCTCCACACACAACATTGGATGGATGAATCCTGGGAAGGGGCTGGGAACTGAGACCCTGGAGACACACGTTTGGTCCCTGTCTCCCAGCTGGGATTGGCTTCCCAAAGGAAGCCCATCCATCCCAAATTCTGCCCAGAGGGATCCAGCTCCACACACAACATTGGATGGATGAATCCTGGGAAAGGGCTGGGAACTGAGACCCTGGAGACACACGTTTGGTCCTTGTTTCCCAAGGAAAGGAAACCCATCCATCTCAAATTGTGCCCAGAGGGATCCAGCCCTCCAGCAGCTCCAACATGGGGCTGGATGGATGAATCCTGGGAAAAGGCTGCCAGAGGGAAGCTGAGACTCCGAAGGGAGTTTAGTCCCTGTTTCCCAGCTGGGATTGAATTCCCAAAGGAAGCCCATCCATCCCAAATTCTGCCCACAGGGATCCAGC
>NW_020938223.1:0-481 GCF_003984885.1 Neopelma chrysocephalum
GGAAAAGAGGGAAAATAGTGAAAAAGGGGGAAAATAGGAAAATAGTGAAAGGAAGCAGGAGTGTAGTGAAAACTAAGGAAAACAGGAAAATCAGGGAAGCAGGAATGTAGGGAAAACTGAAAAAGAAGGAAAATAGGAGAAGAGTAAAAAAAGGGAATCAGGAGAATAGTGAAAAAGAGGGAAAATAGGGAAAATAGGACAATAGTGGGATAAGGGAAGCAGGAGCAGAGGGAAAAACAGGGAATAAGAGGGGAAATGGAGAAAAAGAGGGAAAATGGGGGGAAAGAGGAAAAACAGGAAAATAGTGAAATAAGGGAAGCGGGAACAGAGGGAAAGAGTGAAAAAGAGGGAAAACAGGAAAAAGGAAAAATAGGAAAATAGTGAAAATAGGAAAATAAGGGAAGCAGGAGTGTAGTGAAAAAATAGGGAAAACAGGAAAATAAGGGAAGCAGGAATGTAGCAAAAAATAGGGAAAACAAGA
>NW_020938224.1:0-2102 GCF_003984885.1 Neopelma chrysocephalum
AACCCCCGGGGTGGGACATGGATGGGGATGGGCTCTTCTCCTGCTGCAAGAGGGAAAAAACAGGGAATTAGGGAGATCCTCTGGACACCTCCAGCTCCCAACAGTCCATGGAGTTGGGAGAATCCCAACCCCGGGATGTGGGGCAGGATATGGATGGGGATGGGCTCTTCTCCTGCTGCCAGGGGGGAAAAACAGGGAATTAGGGAGCAGCATGAAGGGAGTGGGACCACCAGGGAATTTGGGAGATCCTTGGCCACCAACATGAAGGGATTTGGGGAATCGTGCCCGGCTCAAACAAGGAGTCAAATCCTGGTCCATCCACATTCCCATCCCAGCAGGAGCATCCTGGCCATGGATGAGGGAACCCATGGATGGTCTGGGACATGGATGTGGGCCATGGATGTGGGCCATGGATGTGGGACATTGATAGGGGACATGGATATGGGGCATGGATATGGGATATGGATGGTGTGGGACATGGATGGTGTGGGACATGGATGTGAGACATGGAAGTGGGCCATGGATGTGGGATATGGATATGGGACATGGATGTGGGCCATGGATGTGAGCCATGGATGTGGGCCATGGATGTGGGATATGGATATGGGACATGGATGTGGGACATGGATGTGAGCCATGGATGTGGGACATGGATGGTGTGGGACATGGATGGTGTTGGACATGGATGTGGGACATGGATGAGGGAGCCCATGGATGGTGTGGGACATGGATGTGGCCCATGGATGTGGGACATGGATGAGGGAATCCATGGATGGTGTTGGACATGGATGTGGGCCATGGATATGGACCATGGATGTGGGATATGGTTGGTGTGGGACACGGATGGTGTGGGCCATGGATGTGGGATATGGATGTGGGACATGGATGGTGTGGGACATGGATGTGGAACATGGATGTGAGACATGGATGAGGGAACCCATGGATGGTGTTGGCCATGGATGTGAGACATGAATGGGGGACATGGATGGGGGACATGGATGGTGTTGGCCATGGATGTGGGCCATGGATGTGGGACCTGCATGAGGGAACCCATGGATGGTGTGGGATATGGATGTGGGACATGGATGTGGGACATGGATGGGGGACATGGATGGGGGACATGGATGAGGGACATGGATGAGGGAACCCACGGATAGTGTGGGACATGGATGTGGGCCATGGATATGGGACATGGATGTGGGACATGGATGTGAGACATGGATGAGGGAACCCATGGATGGTCTGGGACATGGATGTGGGACATGGATGTGGGCCATGGATGTCACCCTGGGTGTCCCCGTGCCCCCATCCCGGCTGTACCTGCTCAGCTCCGGCCGGGATCGTGTCCTGGCTCCGGGTGAGGATCCTGCGGGGGGACGTGGGCACGGCCGGGAAGCCGGAGCCGCCGGAATCCGGCTCTGGAGCGGAGGATTCCAGCTGGTGGAAGCTCCAGAGCCCCACCTTCCTCATGCAGCGGGAGCAGGAGATCACCGGCAGGGTCGGGGAGCCACTGGAACTGTGGGAATACCGGGATCGGGATGGGAAGCAGGGAATGGGCGGGATTCCAACCCCCAGGGATTCCAATCCCCAGGGATTCCGACCTCCCGCCATCCCAGGGATGCTCCAACCCCATCCAGGGACATTTCCAGGGATGGGGAGAGTCAGGAGGGGTGGAAAAGTAGGGAAAAATGTCCATGAAAAGCCATGGATGGCGTGGGTTTGGAGGGGCTCGGCCTGGTTGGGAAGCGGGAGAACGGGAAAATAGGGAAAGCAGGGAAATGTGGGATAAGGGAAGCGGAGGCAGAGGGAAAAATGAGGGGAAATGTGAAAATAGTGGGAAATAGTGAAAATAGGGAAATGGTGGGAATAGTGGAAATAGTGGGAATAGTGGAAATAGGGAAATAGTGGGAATAATGAAAATAGGGAAATAGTGGGAAATAGTGGGAAATAGTGAAAACGGAAATAGTGGGAATAGTGAAAAGAGGAAAATAGTGGGAATAGTGGAAATAGGAAAATAATGGGAATAGTGGAAATAGGGAAATAGTGGGAATAGGGAAATAAAGGGAATCGGGAGCACAGTGGAAAAGAGGGAAAATAGTGAA
>NW_020938225.1:0-1142 GCF_003984885.1 Neopelma chrysocephalum
AACCCCCGGGGTGGGACATGGATGGGGATGGGCTCTTCTCCTGCTGCCAGGGGGGAAAAACAGGGAATTAGGGAGCAGCATGAAGGGGATGGGACAACCAGGGAATTTGGGAGATCCTTGGCCACCAACATGAAGGGATTTGGGGAATCCTGCCCGGCTCAAACAAGGAGTCAAATCCTTGTCCATCTACATTTCCTTCCCAGCAGGAGCATCCCAGCCATGGATGAGGGAACCCATGGATGGTGTGGGACATGGATGTGGGATATGGATGTGGGCCATGGATGGTGTTGGACATGGATGTGGGCCATGGATGTGGGCCATGGATGTCACCCCGGGTGTCCCCGTGCCCCCATCCCGGCCGTACCTGCTCAGCTCCGGCCGGGATCGTGTCCTGGCTCCGGGTGAGGATCCTGCGGGGGGACGTGGGCACGGGCGGGAAGCCGGAGCCGCCGGAATCCGGCTCTGGAGCGGAGGATTCCAGCTGGTGGAAGCTCCAGAGCCCCACCTTCCTCATGCAGCGGGAGCAGGAGATCACCGGCAGGGTCGGGGAGCCACTGGAACTGTGGGAATACCGGGATCGGGATGGGAAGCAGGGAATGGGCAGGATTCCAACCCCCAGGGATTTCAACCCCCAGGGATTCCGACCTCCCGCCATCCCAGGGATGCTCCAACCCCATCCAGGGACACTTCCAGGGATGGGGAGAGGCAGGAGGGGTGGAAAAGTAGGGAAAAATGTCCAGGAAAAGCCATGGATGGCGTGGGTTTGGAGGGGCTCGGCCTGGTCAGGAAGGGGGAGAACGGGAAAATAGGGAAAGCAGGGAAATGTGGGATAAGGGAAGCGGAGGCAGAGGGAAAAATGAGGGGAAATGTGAAAATAGTGGGAAATAGTGAAAATAGGGAAATGGTGGGAATAGGGGAAATAGGAAAATAGTGGGAATAATGAAAATAGGGAAATAGTGGGAATAGTGAAATAAGGGAATCAGGAGCACAGTGGAAAAGAGGAAAAATAGTGGAAAAGGGGGAAAATAGGAAAATAGTGGGAAATAGTGAAAGTAGGGAAATAGTGGGAATATGAAATAAGGGAATTGGGAGCAAAGTGGAAAAGAGGGAAAATAGTGAAAAAGGGGGAAAATAGGAAAATA
>NW_020938226.1:0-534 GCF_003984885.1 Neopelma chrysocephalum
AAAAAGGGGGAAAATAGGAAAATAGCAAAAGGAAGCAGGAGTGTAGTGAAAACTAAGGAAAACAGGAAAATCAGGGAAGCAGAAACGTAGCGGAAAAGAGGGAAAACTGAAAACCAAGGAAAATAGGAGAAGAGTGAAATAAGGGAATCGGGAGAATAATGAAAAAGAGGGAAAATAGGAAAAGAGGGAAAAATAGGGAAAATAGGACAATAGTGAGATAAGGGAAGCAGAAGCAGAGGGAAAAGAGGGAAAATAGGGAAATAAGGGAAGCAGAAGCAGAGGGGAAAACAGGGAATAAGAGGGGAAATGGAGAAAAAGAGGGAAAATGGGGGGAAAGAAGAAAAACAGGAAAATAGTGAAATAAGGGAAGTGGGAACAGAGAGAAAGAGTGAAAAAGAGGGAAAACAGGGAAAAAGAGGAAAAATAGGAAAATAGTGGAAATAGGAAAATAAGGGAAGCAGGAGTGGAGGGAAAAATAGGGAAAATGGGAAAATAAGGGAAGCAGGAATGTAGCAAAAAATAGGGAAAACAAGA
>NW_020938227.1:0-388 GCF_003984885.1 Neopelma chrysocephalum
GAAAAGACTCCCCATTCCATGATTTCTGCTCTGGTTATCAGGGAAAAGGAACAGTTTCCTCCTGCCTTGAGTCCCTCTGGATCCACATTCCAGGATTTCTACTCTGGTTAACAGGGAACAGACTCCCCATTCCAGGATTTCTCCTCTGGTTATCAGGGAAAAGAAACACCTCTTTCCTGCCTTGTGTCCCTCTGGATCCACATTCCAGGATTTCTGCTCTGGTTAACAGGGAAGAGACTCCCCATTCCATGATTTCTGCTCTGATTAACAGGGAAAAGCAGCACCTTCCTCCTGCTTTATATCCCTCTGGATCCACATTCCATGATTTCTGTTCTGGTTATCAGGGAAAAGGAACAGTTTCCTCCTGCCTTGTGTCCCTCTGGATCCA
>NW_020938228.1:0-481 GCF_003984885.1 Neopelma chrysocephalum
GGAAAAGAGGGAAAATAGTGAAAAAGGGGGAAAATAGGAAAATAGTGAAAGGAAGCAGGAGTGTAGTGAAAACTAAGGAAAACAGGAAAATCAGGGAAGCAGGAATGTAGGGAAAACTGAAAAAGAAGGAAAATAGGAGAAGAGTAAAAAAAGGGAATCAGGAGAATAGTGAAAAAGAGGGAAAATAGGGAAAATAGGACAATAGTGGGATAAGGGAAGCAGGAGCAGAGGGAAAAACAGGGAATAAGAGGGGAAATGGAGAAAAAGAGGGAAAATGGGGGGAAAGAGGAAAAACAGGAAAATAGTGAAATAAGGGAAGCGGGAACAGAGGGAAAGAGTGAAAAAGAGGGAAAACAGGAAAAAGGAAAAATAGGAAAATAGTGAAAATAGGAAAATAAGGGAAGCAGGAGTGTAGTGAAAAAATAGGGAAAACAGGAAAATAAGGGAAGCAGGAATGTAGCAAAAAATAGGGAAAACAAGA
>NW_020938229.1:0-2102 GCF_003984885.1 Neopelma chrysocephalum
AACCCCCGGGGTGGGACATGGATGGGGATGGGCTCTTCTCCTGCTGCAAGAGGGAAAAAACAGGGAATTAGGGAGATCCTCTGGACACCTCCAGCTCCCAACAGTCCATGGAGTTGGGAGAATCCCAACCCCGGGATGTGGGGCAGGATATGGATGGGGATGGGCTCTTCTCCTGCTGCCAGGGGGGAAAAACAGGGAATTAGGGAGCAGCATGAAGGGAGTGGGACCACCAGGGAATTTGGGAGATCCTTGGCCACCAACATGAAGGGATTTGGGGAATCGTGCCCGGCTCAAACAAGGAGTCAAATCCTGGTCCATCCACATTCCCATCCCAGCAGGAGCATCCTGGCCATGGATGAGGGAACCCATGGATGGTCTGGGACATGGATGTGGGCCATGGATGTGGGCCATGGATGTGGGACATTGATAGGGGACATGGATATGGGGCATGGATATGGGATATGGATGGTGTGGGACATGGATGGTGTGGGACATGGATGTGAGACATGGAAGTGGGCCATGGATGTGGGATATGGATATGGGACATGGATGTGGGCCATGGATGTGAGCCATGGATGTGGGCCATGGATGTGGGATATGGATATGGGACATGGATGTGGGACATGGATGTGAGCCATGGATGTGGGACATGGATGGTGTGGGACATGGATGGTGTTGGACATGGATGTGGGACATGGATGAGGGAGCCCATGGATGGTGTGGGACATGGATGTGGCCCATGGATGTGGGACATGGATGAGGGAATCCATGGATGGTGTTGGACATGGATGTGGGCCATGGATATGGACCATGGATGTGGGATATGGTTGGTGTGGGACACGGATGGTGTGGGCCATGGATGTGGGATATGGATGTGGGACATGGATGGTGTGGGACATGGATGTGGAACATGGATGTGAGACATGGATGAGGGAACCCATGGATGGTGTTGGCCATGGATGTGAGACATGAATGGGGGACATGGATGGGGGACATGGATGGTGTTGGCCATGGATGTGGGCCATGGATGTGGGACCTGCATGAGGGAACCCATGGATGGTGTGGGATATGGATGTGGGACATGGATGTGGGACATGGATGGGGGACATGGATGGGGGACATGGATGAGGGACATGGATGAGGGAACCCACGGATAGTGTGGGACATGGATGTGGGCCATGGATATGGGACATGGATGTGGGACATGGATGTGAGACATGGATGAGGGAACCCATGGATGGTCTGGGACATGGATGTGGGACATGGATGTGGGCCATGGATGTCACCCTGGGTGTCCCCGTGCCCCCATCCCGGCTGTACCTGCTCAGCTCCGGCCGGGATCGTGTCCTGGCTCCGGGTGAGGATCCTGCGGGGGGACGTGGGCACGGCCGGGAAGCCGGAGCCGCCGGAATCCGGCTCTGGAGCGGAGGATTCCAGCTGGTGGAAGCTCCAGAGCCCCACCTTCCTCATGCAGCGGGAGCAGGAGATCACCGGCAGGGTCGGGGAGCCACTGGAACTGTGGGAATACCGGGATCGGGATGGGAAGCAGGGAATGGGCGGGATTCCAACCCCCAGGGATTCCAATCCCCAGGGATTCCGACCTCCCGCCATCCCAGGGATGCTCCAACCCCATCCAGGGACATTTCCAGGGATGGGGAGAGTCAGGAGGGGTGGAAAAGTAGGGAAAAATGTCCATGAAAAGCCATGGATGGCGTGGGTTTGGAGGGGCTCGGCCTGGTTGGGAAGCGGGAGAACGGGAAAATAGGGAAAGCAGGGAAATGTGGGATAAGGGAAGCGGAGGCAGAGGGAAAAATGAGGGGAAATGTGAAAATAGTGGGAAATAGTGAAAATAGGGAAATGGTGGGAATAGTGGAAATAGTGGGAATAGTGGAAATAGGGAAATAGTGGGAATAATGAAAATAGGGAAATAGTGGGAAATAGTGGGAAATAGTGAAAACGGAAATAGTGGGAATAGTGAAAAGAGGAAAATAGTGGGAATAGTGGAAATAGGAAAATAATGGGAATAGTGGAAATAGGGAAATAGTGGGAATAGGGAAATAAAGGGAATCGGGAGCACAGTGGAAAAGAGGGAAAATAGTGAA
>NW_020938230.1:0-1142 GCF_003984885.1 Neopelma chrysocephalum
AACCCCCGGGGTGGGACATGGATGGGGATGGGCTCTTCTCCTGCTGCCAGGGGGGAAAAACAGGGAATTAGGGAGCAGCATGAAGGGGATGGGACAACCAGGGAATTTGGGAGATCCTTGGCCACCAACATGAAGGGATTTGGGGAATCCTGCCCGGCTCAAACAAGGAGTCAAATCCTTGTCCATCTACATTTCCTTCCCAGCAGGAGCATCCCAGCCATGGATGAGGGAACCCATGGATGGTGTGGGACATGGATGTGGGATATGGATGTGGGCCATGGATGGTGTTGGACATGGATGTGGGCCATGGATGTGGGCCATGGATGTCACCCCGGGTGTCCCCGTGCCCCCATCCCGGCCGTACCTGCTCAGCTCCGGCCGGGATCGTGTCCTGGCTCCGGGTGAGGATCCTGCGGGGGGACGTGGGCACGGGCGGGAAGCCGGAGCCGCCGGAATCCGGCTCTGGAGCGGAGGATTCCAGCTGGTGGAAGCTCCAGAGCCCCACCTTCCTCATGCAGCGGGAGCAGGAGATCACCGGCAGGGTCGGGGAGCCACTGGAACTGTGGGAATACCGGGATCGGGATGGGAAGCAGGGAATGGGCAGGATTCCAACCCCCAGGGATTTCAACCCCCAGGGATTCCGACCTCCCGCCATCCCAGGGATGCTCCAACCCCATCCAGGGACACTTCCAGGGATGGGGAGAGGCAGGAGGGGTGGAAAAGTAGGGAAAAATGTCCAGGAAAAGCCATGGATGGCGTGGGTTTGGAGGGGCTCGGCCTGGTCAGGAAGGGGGAGAACGGGAAAATAGGGAAAGCAGGGAAATGTGGGATAAGGGAAGCGGAGGCAGAGGGAAAAATGAGGGGAAATGTGAAAATAGTGGGAAATAGTGAAAATAGGGAAATGGTGGGAATAGGGGAAATAGGAAAATAGTGGGAATAATGAAAATAGGGAAATAGTGGGAATAGTGAAATAAGGGAATCAGGAGCACAGTGGAAAAGAGGAAAAATAGTGGAAAAGGGGGAAAATAGGAAAATAGTGGGAAATAGTGAAAGTAGGGAAATAGTGGGAATATGAAATAAGGGAATTGGGAGCAAAGTGGAAAAGAGGGAAAATAGTGAAAAAGGGGGAAAATAGGAAAATA
>NW_020938231.1:0-534 GCF_003984885.1 Neopelma chrysocephalum
AAAAAGGGGGAAAATAGGAAAATAGCAAAAGGAAGCAGGAGTGTAGTGAAAACTAAGGAAAACAGGAAAATCAGGGAAGCAGAAACGTAGCGGAAAAGAGGGAAAACTGAAAACCAAGGAAAATAGGAGAAGAGTGAAATAAGGGAATCGGGAGAATAATGAAAAAGAGGGAAAATAGGAAAAGAGGGAAAAATAGGGAAAATAGGACAATAGTGAGATAAGGGAAGCAGAAGCAGAGGGAAAAGAGGGAAAATAGGGAAATAAGGGAAGCAGAAGCAGAGGGGAAAACAGGGAATAAGAGGGGAAATGGAGAAAA
The DNA here is from genome assembly GCF_003984885.1 of Neopelma chrysocephalum. Lineage (NCBI taxonomy): Eukaryota > Metazoa > Chordata > Aves > Passeriformes > Pipridae > Neopelma > Neopelma chrysocephalum. The sequence goes on from NW_020938231.1 coordinate 317, forward strand.
AGAGGGAAAATGGGGGGAAAGAAGAAAAACAGGAAAATAGTGAAATAAGGGAAGTGGGAACAGAGAGAAAGAGTGAAAAAGAGGGAAAACAGGGAAAAAGAGGAAAAATAGGAAAATAGTGGAAATAGGAAAATAAGGGAAGCAGGAGTGGAGGGAAAAATAGGGAAAATGGGAAAATAAGGGAAGCAGGAATGTAGCAAAAAATAGGGAAAACAAGA
>NW_020938232.1:0-610 GCF_003984885.1 Neopelma chrysocephalum
ATCCCAAATTCTGCCCACAGGGATCCAGCTCCACACACAACATTGGATGGATGAATCCTGGGAAGGGGCTGGGAACTGAGACCCTGGAGACACACGTTTGGTCCCTGTCTCCCAGCTGGGATTGGCTTCCCAAAGGAAGCCCATCCATCCCAAATTCTGCCCAGAGGGATCCAGCTCCACACACAACATTGGATGGATGAATCCTGGGAAAGGGCTGGGAACTGAGACCCTGGAGACACACGTTTGGTCCTTGTTTCCCAAGGAAAGGAAACCCATCCATCTCAAATTGTGCCCAGAGGGATCCAGCCCTCCAGCAGCTCCAACATGGGGCTGGATGGATGAATCCTGGGAAAAGGCTGCCAGAGGGAAGCTGAGACTCCGAAGGGAGTTTAGTCCCTGTTTCCCAGCTGGGATTGAATTCCCAAAGGAAGCCCATCCATCCCAAATTCTGCCCACAGGGATCCAGCTCCACACACAACATTGGACGGATGAATCCTGGGAAGAGGCTGGGAATTGAGACCCTGGAGATTCACATTTGATCCCTGTCTCCAAAAGATTGGATCCAGCCCAAAGGAAGCCCATCCATCCCAAATTTTCCCATGGATGTGGG
>NW_020938233.1:0-467 GCF_003984885.1 Neopelma chrysocephalum
ATCCCAAATTCTGCCCACAGGGATCCAGCTCCACACACAACATTGGATGGATGAATCCTGGGAAGGGGCTGGGAACTGAGACCCTGGAGACACACGTTTGGTCCCTGTCTCCCAGCTGGGATTGGCTTCCCAAAGGAAGCCCATCCATCCCAAATTCTGCCCAGAGGGATCCAGCTCCACACACAACATTGGATGGATGAATCCTGGGAAAGGGCTGGGAACTGAGACCCTGGAGACACACGTTTGGTCCTTGTTTCCCAAGGAAAGGAAACCCATCCATCTCAAATTGTGCCCAGAGGGATCCAGCCCTCCAGCAGCTCCAACATGGGGCTGGATGGATGAATCCTGGGAAAAGGCTGCCAGAGGGAAGCTGAGACTCCGAAGGGAGTTTAGTCCCTGTTTCCCAGCTGGGATTGAATTCCCAAAGGAAGCCCATCCATCCCAAATTCTGCCCACAGGGATCCAGC
>NW_020938234.1:0-404 GCF_003984885.1 Neopelma chrysocephalum
TTTTAGAAGTTCTCCAATTTTATTTTAGAAGTTCTCCAATTTTATTTCAGAAGTTGTCCAATTTTATTTTAGAAGTTACCCAATTTTATTTTAGAAGTTACCCAATTTTATTTTAGAAATTATCCAATTTTATTTTAGAAGTTGTCCAATTTTATTTTAGAAGTTGTCCAATTTTATTTCAGAAGTTCTCCAATTTTATTTCAGCAGTTCTCCAATTTTATTTCAGCAGTTCTCCAATTTTATTTCAGAAGTTCTCCAATTTTATTTTAGAAGTTATCCAATTTTATTGTAGAAGTTCTCCAATTTTATTTTAGAAGTTGTCCAATTTTATTTTAGAAGTTATCCATTTTTATTTCAGAAGTTCTCCAATTTTATTTCAGAAGTTACCCAATTTTATTTTAGAA
>NW_020938235.1:0-419 GCF_003984885.1 Neopelma chrysocephalum
TAAAAGTTGGGAAAGGGGGACTCCCACCTATAAAAGTTGGGAAAGGGACCCAGCAATAAAAGTTGGGAAAGGGACCCAGTAATAGAAGTGGGAAAGTGGTATCCACCCCCTTAAACAAAAGTTGGGGAAGGGGGACCCACCTATAAAATTTGGGAAAGGGGGACCCACCTTTAAAAGTTGGGAAAGGGACCCACCCCCTTAAACAAAAGTTGGGGAAGGGGGACCCAGCAATAAAAGTTGGGGAAAGGGGACCCACCAATAAAAGTGGGAAAGGGGGACCCACCTCAAAAAAGTTGGGAAAGGAGGACCCCCACCTATAAAAGTTGGGAAAGGGGGACCCCCACCTATAAAAGTGGGAAAGGGGGACCCACCTATAAAAGTTGGGAAAGGGGGACCCCCACCTATAAAAGTGGGAAAGG
>NW_020938236.1:0-606 GCF_003984885.1 Neopelma chrysocephalum
AATCCCAAACCTGTGCTGAATCCCAAACCTGTGCTGAATCCCAAACCCGAGCTGGACCCACAGGGATCATCAAGTTCAGCTCATGGACATGAACGGCCATACAGGGACTGAACCCACAACTTGGCATTAATAAGCACCAGGCTCTGATCAACCGGGTTAATCCCAAGCCTGTGGTTAACCCCAAACCTGAGCTGAATCCCAAACCTGTGCTGAATCCCAAACCCAAGCTGGACCCACAGGGATCATCAAGCTCAGCTCATACATGAATGGCCATACAGGGACTGAACCCACAACCTTGGCATTATTAGCACCAGGCTCTGACCCACTGGGTTAATCCCAAACCTGAGCTGAGTCCCAAACCTGAGCTGAATTCCAAAACCGAGCTGGACCCACAAGGATATCAAGTCCAGCTCATGAATGAGTGACCACACAGGGACTGAACCCACAATCTTGGCATTATTAGCACCAGGCTCTGATCAACTGGGTTAATCCCAAACCTGTGCTGAATCCCAAAGCTGAGCTGAATCCCAAACCTGTGCTGAATCCCAAACCTGTGCTGAATCCCAAACCTGTGCTGAATCCCAAACCTGTGCTGAATCCCAAACC
>NW_020938237.1:0-756 GCF_003984885.1 Neopelma chrysocephalum
CCAGGGCTCAGTAATCCATTGGGAAAAGGGCAACATTCCAGGGCTCATTAATCCACTGGGAAAGGGGAAAAATTCCAGGGCTCAGTAATCCACTGGGAAAAGGGAAACATTCCAGGGCTCAGTAATCCATTGGGAAAAGGGAAAAATTCCAGGGCTCAATAATCCCCTGGGAAAAGGGCAACATTCCAGGGATCATTAATCCATTGGGAAAGGGAAAAATTCCAGGGCTCAGTAATCCATTGGGAAAAGGGAAAAATTCCAGGGCTCAATAATCCCCTGGGAAAAGGGCAACATTCCAGGGCTCAGTAATCCATTGGGAAAAGGGCAACATTCCAGGGCTCAGTAATCCATCGGGAAAAGGGAAAAATTCCAGGGCTCAGTAATGCATTGGGAAAAGGGCAACATTCCATGGCTCAATAATCCATTGGGGAAAGGGGAAACATTCCAGGGCTCAATAATCTATCGGGAAAAGGGAAAAATTCCAGGGTTCATTAATCCATTGGGAAAAGGGAAAAATTCCAGGGCTCAGTAATCCATTGGGAAAAGGGAAACATTCCAGGGTTCATTAATCCACTGGGAAAAGGGGACACATTCCAGGGCTCAGGAATCCATTGGGAAAAGGGCAACATTCCAGGGCTCATTAATCCACTGGGAAAGGGGAAAAATTCCAGGGCTCAGTAATCCACTGGGAAAAGGGAAACATTCCAGAGCTCAGTAATCCAGTGGGAAAAGGGAAAAATTCCAGGGCTCAATAAT
>NW_020938238.1:0-494 GCF_003984885.1 Neopelma chrysocephalum
GGAAAAGGGGAAACATTCCAGGGCTCAATAATCCATCGGGAAAAGGGCAACATTCCAGGGCTCATTAATCCACTGGGAAAGGGGAAAAATTCCAGGGCTCAGTAATCCACTGGGAAAAGGGAAAAATTCCAGGCCTCAGTAATCCATTGGGAAAAGGGCAACATTCCAGGGCTCAGGAATCCATTGGGAAAAGGGAAAAATTCCAAGGCTCGATAATCTATTGTGAAAAGGGGCAACATTCCAGGGCTCAGTAATCCATTGGGAAAAGGGAAAAAATCCAGGGCTCATTAATCCATTGGGAAAATGGCAAAATTCCAGGTCAGAGTGTTAAACAAACCCCGCCACAGTCACAGCTGAACACACCAATAATTTAATTTAATTTAATAATTTAATTTAACACACTGGAATAATTTAATTTAATGACCAATCAAGAGCTTCAAGGATTCTTTAACACCCCCTGGAAGGGCAGGAAATCCAATGGGAAGGAGTTGGGA
>NW_020938239.1:0-359 GCF_003984885.1 Neopelma chrysocephalum
GGGAAAAGGGAAAAATTCCAGGGCTCAATAATCCATTGGGAAAAGGGCAACATTCCAGGGCTCATGGGAAAAGGGCAACATTCCAGGGCTCAATAATCCATTGGGAAAAGGGAAAAATTCCAGGGCTCATTAATCCATTGGGAAAAGGGGAAACATTCCAGGGCTCAATAATCCATTGGGAAAAGGGGACACATTCCAGGGCACAATAATCTATTGGGAAAAGGGCAACATTCCATGGCTCATTAATCCATTGGGAAAAGGGGCAAGATTCCAGGGCTCAGTAATCCACTGGGAAAAGGGAAAAATTCCAGGGCTCAGTAATCCAGTGGGAAAAGGGAAAAATTCCAGGGCTCAATAAT
>NW_020938240.1:0-336 GCF_003984885.1 Neopelma chrysocephalum
CCAGGGCTCAGTAATCCATTGGGAAAAGGGCAACATTCCAGGGCTCATTAATCCACTGGGAAAGGGGAAAAATTCCAGGGCTCAGTAATCCACTGGGAAAAGGGAAACATTCCAGGGCTCAGTAATCCATTGGGAAAAGGGAAAAATTCCAGGGCTCAATAATCCCCTGGGAAAAGGGCAACATTCCAGGGATCATTAATCCATTGGGAAAGGGAAAAATTCCAGGGCTCAGTAATCCATTGGGAAAAGGGAAAAATTCCAGGGCTCAATAATCCCCTGGGAAAAGGGCAACATTCCAGGGCTCAGTAATCCATTGGGAAAAGGGCAACATTCCAG
>NW_020938241.1:0-388 GCF_003984885.1 Neopelma chrysocephalum
GGGAAAAGGGAAAAATTCCAGGGCTCAATAATCCATTGGGAAAAGGGGAAACATTCCAGAGCTCAATAATCCATTGGGAAAAGGGCAACATTCCAGGGCTCATGGGAAAAGGGCAACATTCCAGGGCTCAATAATCCATTGGGAAAAGGGAAAAATTCCAGGGCTCATTAATCCATTGGGAAAAGGGGAAACATTCCAGGGCTCAATAATCCATTGGGAAAAGGGGACACATTCCAGGGCTCAATAATCTATTGGGAAAAGGGTAAAATTCCAGGGCACAATAATCTATTGGGAAAAGGGCAAGATTCCAGGGCTCAGTAATCCACTGGGAAAAGGGCAACATTCCAGGGCTCAGTAATCCATTGGGAAAAGGGGAAACATTCCAGGG
>NW_020938242.1:0-404 GCF_003984885.1 Neopelma chrysocephalum
TTTTAGAAGTTCTCCAATTTTATTTTAGAAGTTCTCCAATTTTATTTCAGAAGTTGTCCAATTTTATTTTAGAAGTTACCCAATTTTATTTTAGAAGTTACCCAATTTTATTTTAGAAATTATCCAATTTTATTTTAGAAGTTGTCCAATTTTATTTTAGAAGTTGTCCAATTTTATTTCAGAAGTTCTCCAATTTTATTTCAGCAGTTCTCCAATTTTATTTCAGCAGTTCTCCAATTTTATTTCAGAAGTTCTCCAATTTTATTTTAGAAGTTATCCAATTTTATTGTAGAAGTTCTCCAATTTTATTTTAGAAGTTGTCCAATTTTATTTTAGAAGTTATCCATTTTTATTTCAGAAGTTCTCCAATTTTATTTCAGAAGTTACCCAATTTTATTTTAGAA
>NW_020938243.1:0-419 GCF_003984885.1 Neopelma chrysocephalum
TAAAAGTTGGGAAAGGGGGACTCCCACCTATAAAAGTTGGGAAAGGGACCCAGCAATAAAAGTTGGGAAAGGGACCCAGTAATAGAAGTGGGAAAGTGGTATCCACCCCCTTAAACAAAAGTTGGGGAAGGGGGACCCACCTATAAAATTTGGGAAAGGGGGACCCACCTTTAAAAGTTGGGAAAGGGACCCACCCCCTTAAACAAAAGTTGGGGAAGGGGGACCCAGCAATAAAAGTTGGGGAAAGGGGACCCACCAATAAAAGTGGGAAAGGGGGACCCACCTCAAAAAAGTTGGGAAAGGAGGACCCCCACCTATAAAAGTTGGGAAAGGGGGACCCCCACCTATAAAAGTGGGAAAGGGGGACCCACCTATAAAAGTTGGGAAAGGGGGACCCCCACCTATAAAAGTGGGAAAGG
>NW_020938244.1:0-606 GCF_003984885.1 Neopelma chrysocephalum
AATCCCAAACCTGTGCTGAATCCCAAACCTGTGCTGAATCCCAAACCCGAGCTGGACCCACAGGGATCATCAAGTTCAGCTCATGGACATGAACGGCCATACAGGGACTGAACCCACAACTTGGCATTAATAAGCACCAGGCTCTGATCAACCGGGTTAATCCCAAGCCTGTGGTTAACCCCAAACCTGAGCTGAATCCCAAACCTGTGCTGAATCCCAAACCCAAGCTGGACCCACAGGGATCATCAAGCTCAGCTCATACATGAATGGCCATACAGGGACTGAACCCACAACCTTGGCATTATTAGCACCAGGCTCTGACCCACTGGGTTAATCCCAAACCTGAGCTGAGTCCCAAACCTGAGCTGAATTCCAAAACCGAGCTGGACCCACAAGGATATCAAGTCCAGCTCATGAATGAGTGACCACACAGGGACTGAACCCACAATCTTGGCATTATTAGCACCAGGCTCTGATCAACTGGGTTAATCCCAAACCTGTGCTGAATCCCAAAGCTGAGCTGAATCCCAAACCTGTGCTGAATCCCAAACCTGTGCTGAATCCCAAACCTGTGCTGAATCCCAAACCTGTGCTGAATCCCAAACC
>NW_020938245.1:0-756 GCF_003984885.1 Neopelma chrysocephalum
CCAGGGCTCAGTAATCCATTGGGAAAAGGGCAACATTCCAGGGCTCATTAATCCACTGGGAAAGGGGAAAAATTCCAGGGCTCAGTAATCCACTGGGAAAAGGGAAACATTCCAGGGCTCAGTAATCCATTGGGAAAAGGGAAAAATTCCAGGGCTCAATAATCCCCTGGGAAAAGGGCAACATTCCAGGGATCATTAATCCATTGGGAAAGGGAAAAATTCCAGGGCTCAGTAATCCATTGGGAAAAGGGAAAAATTCCAGGGCTCAATAATCCCCTGGGAAAAGGGCAACATTCCAGGGCTCAGTAATCCATTGGGAAAAGGGCAACATTCCAGGGCTCAGTAATCCATCGGGAAAAGGGAAAAATTCCAGGGCTCAGTAATGCATTGGGAAAAGGGCAACATTCCATGGCTCAATAATCCATTGGGGAAAGGGGAAACATTCCAGGGCTCAATAATCTATCGGGAAAAGGGAAAAATTCCAGGGTTCATTAATCCATTGGGAAAAGGGAAAAATTCCAGGGCTCAGTAATCCATTGGGAAAAGGGAAACATTCCAGGGTTCATTAATCCACTGGGAAAAGGGGACACATTCCAGGGCTCAGGAATCCATTGGGAAAAGGGCAACATTCCAGGGCTCATTAATCCACTGGGAAAGGGGAAAAATTCCAGGGCTCAGTAATCCACTGGGAAAAGGGAAACATTCCAGAGCTCAGTAATCCAGTGGGAAAAGGGAAAAATTCCAGGGCTCAATAAT
>NW_020938246.1:0-494 GCF_003984885.1 Neopelma chrysocephalum
GGAAAAGGGGAAACATTCCAGGGCTCAATAATCCATCGGGAAAAGGGCAACATTCCAGGGCTCATTAATCCACTGGGAAAGGGGAAAAATTCCAGGGCTCAGTAATCCACTGGGAAAAGGGAAAAATTCCAGGCCTCAGTAATCCATTGGGAAAAGGGCAACATTCCAGGGCTCAGGAATCCATTGGGAAAAGGGAAAAATTCCAAGGCTCGATAATCTATTGTGAAAAGGGGCAACATTCCAGGGCTCAGTAATCCATTGGGAAAAGGGAAAAAATCCAGGGCTCATTAATCCATTGGGAAAATGGCAAAATTCCAGGTCAGAGTGTTAAACAAACCCCGCCACAGTCACAGCTGAACACACCAATAATTTAATTTAATTTAATAATTTAATTTAACACACTGGAATAATTTAATTTAATGACCAATCAAGAGCTTCAAGGATTCTTTAACACCCCCTGGAAGGGCAGGAAATCCAATGGGAAGGAGTTGGGA
>NW_020938247.1:0-359 GCF_003984885.1 Neopelma chrysocephalum
GGGAAAAGGGAAAAATTCCAGGGCTCAATAATCCATTGGGAAAAGGGCAACATTCCAGGGCTCATGGGAAAAGGGCAACATTCCAGGGCTCAATAATCCATTGGGAAAAGGGAAAAATTCCAGGGCTCATTAATCCATTGGGAAAAGGGGAAACATTCCAGGGCTCAATAATCCATTGGGAAAAGGGGACACATTCCAGGGCACAATAATCTATTGGGAAAAGGGCAACATTCCATGGCTCATTAATCCATTGGGAAAAGGGGCAAGATTCCAGGGCTCAGTAATCCACTGGGAAAAGGGAAAAATTCCAGGGCTCAGTAATCCAGTGGGAAAAGGGAAAAATTCCAGGGCTCAATAAT
>NW_020938248.1:0-336 GCF_003984885.1 Neopelma chrysocephalum
CCAGGGCTCAGTAATCCATTGGGAAAAGGGCAACATTCCAGGGCTCATTAATCCACTGGGAAAGGGGAAAAATTCCAGGGCTCAGTAATCCACTGGGAAAAGGGAAACATTCCAGGGCTCAGTAATCCATTGGGAAAAGGGAAAAATTCCAGGGCTCAATAATCCCCTGGGAAAAGGGCAACATTCCAGGGATCATTAATCCATTGGGAAAGGGAAAAATTCCAGGGCTCAGTAATCCATTGGGAAAAGGGAAAAATTCCAGGGCTCAATAATCCCCTGGGAAAAGGGCAACATTCCAGGGCTCAGTAATCCATTGGGAAAAGGGCAACATTCCAG
>NW_020938249.1:0-388 GCF_003984885.1 Neopelma chrysocephalum
GGGAAAAGGGAAAAATTCCAGGGCTCAATAATCCATTGGGAAAAGGGGAAACATTCCAGAGCTCAATAATCCATTGGGAAAAGGGCAACATTCCAGGGCTCATGGGAAAAGGGCAACATTCCAGGGCTCAATAATCCATTGGGAAAAGGGAAAAATTCCAGGGCTCATTAATCCATTGGGAAAAGGGGAAACATTCCAGGGCTCAATAATCCATTGGGAAAAGGGGACACATTCCAGGGCTCAATAATCTATTGGGAAAAGGGTAAAATTCCAGGGCACAATAATCTATTGGGAAAAGGGCAAGATTCCAGGGCTCAGTAATCCACTGGGAAAAGGGCAACATTCCAGGGCTCAGTAATCCATTGGGAAAAGGGGAAACATTCCAGGG
>NW_020938250.1:0-430 GCF_003984885.1 Neopelma chrysocephalum
GATAACCCCGGGAAGGGATTTTGGGAATGCCGTATGGCCGGGAGGGACGAGCTCGCAGGGATTTGGGGATCTTCTCCAGGGGTGGGAAGGTGCCCAACAACATGTCCTGTGACATGCCAGAGGAGAGGTCAGCTGGGAGAGCCCAGGGAAGGGATTTTGGGAATGCTGGCGTGGCTGGGAGAATCCCGGGAAGGGATTTTGGGAATGCCGTATGCCGGGAGGGAGGAGCTCACGAGGATTTGGGGATCTTCTCCAGGGGTGGGAAGGTGCCCAACAACGTGTCCTGTGACATGTCAGAGGAGAGGTGAGCTGGGAGAGCCCAGCAGGGATTTTGGGAATGCTGGCGTGGCTGGGAGAACCCCAGGAAGGGATTTTGGGAATGTCTGGGATAACCCCGGGAAGGGATTTTGGGAATGCCGTATGGCCGGGA
>NW_020938251.1:0-906 GCF_003984885.1 Neopelma chrysocephalum
AGCTGCTCTCCAAGCAGAGCCTGCGGTTGGGTTGGGATTGGGAGAGGGAAAGTGGGAAAGCAGGAGGTGTTTTCCAGGGGTTTCACTGCAGGGTTTCTCCAAGGAGAGATCCCAAAGCATCTGTGTCATGGGTGTGTGGGAACCCTATCCCTGCCTCTGGAGCTGGAATTTAATCCAGGCAAGATCTGGGAATTCTGGATGACGTTTTGCCAGCAGAGCCCGAGTTTGGGTTGGGATTGGGAGGGGGAGACTGGGAAAGCAGGAGGGGTTTTCCAAGGGTTTCACTGGAAACTTCCAGCAGACACCTCAGAGCATCCATGTCATGGGTGTGTGGGAACCCCTTCCCTGCTCCTGGAGCTGTTCTCATCCTGGATTGTTTGATCCACACAAGAACTGGGAATTCTGGAGGTGTTTCCAGCTGCTCTCCAAGTAGACCCCGAGTTTGAGTTGGGATTGGGAGAGGAAAACTGGGAAAGCAGGAGGTGTTTTCCAGGGGTTTCACTGGATGGTTGCTCCAAGCAGAGATCCCAAAGCATGCGTGTCATGGATGTGTGGGAATACAGTCCCTGCTCCTGGAGCTCTTCTTATCCTGGCTAATTTATCCACACTAGAATTGGGAGTTGTGGATGTGTTTCCAGCTGTTTTGGAAGTGAACCTGAGGTTGAGTTGGGATTGGGAGAGGAAAATTGGGAAAGCAGGAAGTGTTTTCCCAGGAAGTTGCTCCAAGCAGAGATCCCAAAGGATCCATGTCATGGGTGTGTGGGAACACAGTTCCTGCTCCTATTCCCATCATGGGTATTTTAATGCAGGCAAGAACTGGGAATTCCGGAGGTGTTTCCAGCTGTTTTGGAAGTGAACCCGAGTTTGGGTTGGGATTGGGAGAGGAAAACTGGGAAAGCAGGAGGG
>NW_020938252.1:0-1371 GCF_003984885.1 Neopelma chrysocephalum
CCCAGAGCTGTATCCCTGTTCCCAGATCCTCATTCCCTATTCCCAGATCTGTATCCCTGTTTTCCAGGCCATCGCTGTGTTGCTGACAGCTCCAACCTGTCCGTGTTCGGGGGGTACAACCCCGACTGTTCCCTATTCCCAGAGCCACATTCCCTGTTTCCCTGGAGCTGTATTCCCTATTCCCAGAGCTCATTCCCTGTTTTCCAGGCCATCGTTGCCCCCCAGCCCGGAGTGGCCATCGCTGTGTCGCCGACAGCTCCAACCTTTACGTGTTCGGGGGGTACAACCCCGACTACGACGAGTCCGGCGGCCCCGACAACGAGGATTATCCCCTGTTCCGGGAGCTCTGGAGGTACAACTTCGCCACAGACACCTGGCACCAGCTGGGCACCGAGGGATACATGCCCAGGGAGCTGGCATCCATGTCCCGTATGTATGGAGAGGGAAAATGGGAATGGGAATGTGGGAGGGGTTGCCAGGGGTTTCCCTGGAAAGTTCCAGCAGACACCTCAGAGCATCCGTGTCATGGGTGTGTGGGAACCCCATCCCTGCTCCTGGAGCTGTTGTCATCCTGGAGAGTTTAATCCACACAAGAACTGGGAATTCTGGAGGTGTTTCCAGTTGTTCTCCAAGTAGAGCCTGAGTTTGGGTTGGGACTGGGAGAGGAAAACTGGGAAAGCAGGAGGTGTTTTCCAGGGGTTTCACTGGATGGTTGCTCCAAGCAGACATCCCAAAGCATCCGTGTCATGGGTGTGTGGGAATACAGTCCCTGCTCCTGGAGCTCTTCTTATCCTGGCTAATTTATCCACACTAGAATTGGGAGTTGTGGATGTGTTTCCAGCTGTTTTGGAAGTGAACCCGAGGTTGGGTTGGGATTGGGAGAGGGAGAATGGGAAAGCAGGAATTGTTTTCCCAGGAGGTTGCTCCAAGCAGAGATCCCAAAGGATCCATGTCATGGGTGTGTGGGAACCCCATCCCTGCTCCTGTTCCCATCATGGGTATTTTAATGCAGGCAAGAACTGGGAATTCCGGTTGTTCTCCAAGTAGAGCCCGAGTTTGGGTTGGGATTGGGAAAGGGAGACTGGGAAAGCAGGAGGTGTTTTCCAGGGGTTTCACTGGAAACTTCCAGCAGACCCCTCAGAGCATCCATGTCATGGGTGTGTGGGAACACAATCCCTGCTCCTGAAGTTATTTTAATCCATGCAAGGCCTGGGAATTCTGGAGGTGTTTCCAGCTGTTTTGGAAGTGAACCTGAGTTTGGGTTGGGATTGGGAGAGGGAAACTGGGAAAGCAGGAGGGGTTTTCCAGCGGTTTCCCTGGAAACTTCCAGCAGACACCTCAGAGCATCCATGTCATGGGTGTGTGGGAACA
>NW_020938253.1:0-747 GCF_003984885.1 Neopelma chrysocephalum
CCCAGAGCTGTATCCCTGTTCCCAGATCCTCATTCCCTATTCCCAGAGCTGTATCCCTGTTTTCCAGGCCATCGCTGTGTTGCTGACAGCTCCAACCTGTCCGTGTTCGGGGGGTACAACCCCGACTGTTCCCTATTCCCAGAGCCACATTCCCTGTTTCCCTGGAGCTGTATTCCCTATTCCCAGAGCTCATTCCCTGTTTTCCAGGCCATCGTTGCCCCCCAGCCCGGAGTGGCCATCGCTGTGTTGCCGACAGCTCCAACCTTTACGTGTTCGGGGGGTACAACCCCGACTACGACGAGTCCGGCGGCCCCGACAACGAGGATTATCCCCTGTTCCGGGAGCTCTGGAGGTACAACTTCGCCACAGACACCTGGCACCAGCTGGGCACCGAGGGATACATGCCCAGGGAGCTGGCATCCATGTCCCGTATGTATGGAGAGGGAAAATGGGAATGGGAATGTGGGAGGGGTTTGCCAGGGATTTCACTGGATGGGTGTTCCAAGGAGAGATCTCAAAGCATCCGTGTCATGGGTGTGTGGGAACACAGTCCCTGCTTCTGAAGTTATTTTAATCCATGCAAGGACTGGGAATTCTGGAGGTGTTTCCAGTTGTTCCATGAATAGACCTTGAGTTTGGGTTGGGATTGGGAGAGGGAAAGTGGGAAAGCAGGAGGGGTTTTCCGGGGTTTCACTGGAAAGTTCCAGCAGACACCTCAGAGCATCCATGTCATGGGTGTGTGGGAAC
>NW_020938254.1:0-585 GCF_003984885.1 Neopelma chrysocephalum
GTTGGGATTGGGAGAGGAAAACTGGGAAAGCAGGAGGGGTTTTCCAGCGGTTTCCCTGGAAACTTCCAGCAGACACCTCAGAGCATCCATGTCATGGATGTGTGGGAACCCCATCCCTGCTCCTGGAGCTGTTCTCATCCTGGATTGTTTGATCCACACAAGAACTGGGAATTCTGGAGGTGTTTCCAGCTGCTCTCCAAGTAGACCCCGAGTTTGAGTTGGGATTGGGAGAGGAAAACTGGGAAAGCAGGAGAGGTTTTCCTGGGGTTTCACTGTGGGGTTGCTCCAAGCAGACACCTCAGAGCATCCATGTGGGAACCCCATCCCTGCTTCTGGAGCTGGGATTTAATCCAGGCAAGATCTGGGAATTCTGGATGACGTTTTGCCAACAGAGCCCGAGTTTGGGTTGGGACTGGGAGAGGGAAACTGGGAAAGCAGGAGGGGTTTTCCAGGGGTTTTCCAGGGACACCTTCCACTGGATCATCCCAGACCCATCCCAGACCTGGCTGCTTTTCCCTCTGCATCCCAACCAATGTCTCTCCCTCTCTCCCAGTTGTCCTGCACGGGAACAACCTCCTGGTTTTT
>NW_020938255.1:0-875 GCF_003984885.1 Neopelma chrysocephalum
TGTTCTCATCCCGGATAGTTTAATCCACACAAGAACTGGGAATTCTGAAGGTGTTTCCAGTTGTTTTCCAAGTAGAGCCTGAGTTTGGGGGATTGGGAGAGGGAGACTGGGAGAGCAGGAGGTGTTTTCCAGAGGTTTCACTGCATGGGTGTTCCAAGCAGAGATCCCAAAGCATCCATGCCATGGGTGTGTGGGAATACAGTCCCTGCTCCTGGAGCTCTTCTTATCCTGGCTAATTTATCCACACTAGAATTGGGAGTTGTGGATGTGTTTCCAGCTGTTTTGGAAGTGAACCCGAGGTTGGGTTGGGATTGGGAGAGGGAGAATGGGAAAGCAGGAAGTGTTTTCCCAGGAGGTTGCTCCAAGCAGAGATCCCAGAGCATCCGTGTCATGGGTGTGTGGGAACACAGTTCCTGCTCCTGTTCTCATCCTGGTTATTTTAATGCAGGCAAGAACTGGGAATTCTGGAGGTGTTTCCAGCTGTTTTGGAAGTGAATCCAAGTTTGGGTTGGGATTGGGAAAGGGAGACTGGGAAAGCAGGAGGTGTTTTCCAGGGGTTTCACTGCAGGGTTGTTCCAAGCAGAGATCCCAAAGCATCCGTGTCATGGGTGTGTGGGAACCCTATCCCTGCTTCTGGAGCTGGGATTTAATCCAGGCAAGAACTGGGAATTCTGGATGATGTTTTTCCAGCAGAGCCCGAGTTTGGGTTGGGACTGAGAGAGGGACACTGGGAAAGCAGGAGGGGTTTTCCAGGGACACCTTCCACTGGATCATCCCAGAACCATCCCAGAACTGGCTGCTTTTCCCTCTGCATCCCAACAAACGTCCCTCCCTCTCTCCCAGTTGTCCTGCACGGGAACAACCTCCTGGTTTTT
>NW_020938256.1:0-327 GCF_003984885.1 Neopelma chrysocephalum
AGCTGCTCTCCAAGCAGAGCCTGCGGTTGGGTTGGGATTGGGAGAGGAAAAGTGGGAAAGCAGGAGAGGTTTTCCAGGGGCTTCACTGGATGGTTGCTCCAAGCAGACACCTCAGAGCATCCATGTGGGAACCCCATCCCTGCTTCTGGAGCTGGGATTTAATCCAGGCAAGATCTGGGAATTCTGGATGACGTTTTGCCTGCAGGCCCCGAGTTTGGGTTGGGACTGGGAGAGGGAAACTGGGAAAGCAGGAGGGGTTTTCCAGGGGTTTCACTGGAGGGTTCCAGCAGACACCTCAGAGCATCCATGTCATGGGTGTGTGGGAAC
>NW_020938257.1:0-430 GCF_003984885.1 Neopelma chrysocephalum
GATAACCCCGGGAAGGGATTTTGGGAATGCCGTATGGCCGGGAGGGACGAGCTCGCAGGGATTTGGGGATCTTCTCCAGGGGTGGGAAGGTGCCCAACAACATGTCCTGTGACATGCCAGAGGAGAGGTCAGCTGGGAGAGCCCAGGGAAGGGATTTTGGGAATGCTGGCGTGGCTGGGAGAATCCCGGGAAGGGATTTTGGGAATGCCGTATGCCGGGAGGGAGGAGCTCACGAGGATTTGGGGATCTTCTCCAGGGGTGGGAAGGTGCCCAACAACGTGTCCTGTGACATGTCAGAGGAGAGGTGAGCTGGGAGAGCCCAGCAGGGATTTTGGGAATGCTGGCGTGGCTGGGAGAACCCCAGGAAGGGATTTTGGGAATGTCTGGGATAACCCCGGGAAGGGATTTTGGGAATGCCGTATGGCCGGGA
>NW_020938258.1:0-906 GCF_003984885.1 Neopelma chrysocephalum
AGCTGCTCTCCAAGCAGAGCCTGCGGTTGGGTTGGGATTGGGAGAGGGAAAGTGGGAAAGCAGGAGGTGTTTTCCAGGGGTTTCACTGCAGGGTTTCTCCAAGGAGAGATCCCAAAGCATCTGTGTCATGGGTGTGTGGGAACCCTATCCCTGCCTCTGGAGCTGGAATTTAATCCAGGCAAGATCTGGGAATTCTGGATGACGTTTTGCCAGCAGAGCCCGAGTTTGGGTTGGGATTGGGAGGGGGAGACTGGGAAAGCAGGAGGGGTTTTCCAAGGGTTTCACTGGAAACTTCCAGCAGACACCTCAGAGCATCCATGTCATGGGTGTGTGGGAACCCCTTCCCTGCTCCTGGAGCTGTTCTCATCCTGGATTGTTTGATCCACACAAGAACTGGGAATTCTGGAGGTGTTTCCAGCTGCTCTCCAAGTAGACCCCGAGTTTGAGTTGGGATTGGGAGAGGAAAACTGGGAAAGCAGGAGGTGTTTTCCAGGGGTTTCACTGGATGGTTGCTCCAAGCAGAGATCCCAAAGCATGCGTGTCATGGATGTGTGGGAATACAGTCCCTGCTCCTGGAGCTCTTCTTATCCTGGCTAATTTATCCACACTAGAATTGGGAGTTGTGGATGTGTTTCCAGCTGTTTTGGAAGTGAACCTGAGGTTGAGTTGGGATTGGGAGAGGAAAATTGGGAAAGCAGGAAGTGTTTTCCCAGGAAGTTGCTCCAAGCAGAGATCCCAAAGGATCCATGTCATGGGTGTGTGGGAACACAGTTCCTGCTCCTATTCCCATCATGGGTATTTTAA
Source organism: Neopelma chrysocephalum (assembly GCF_003984885.1). Classification (NCBI taxonomy): domain Eukaryota; kingdom Metazoa; phylum Chordata; class Aves; order Passeriformes; family Pipridae; genus Neopelma; species Neopelma chrysocephalum. The sequence continues at coordinate 805 of NW_020938258.1, forward strand.
TGCAGGCAAGAACTGGGAATTCCGGAGGTGTTTCCAGCTGTTTTGGAAGTGAACCCGAGTTTGGGTTGGGATTGGGAGAGGAAAACTGGGAAAGCAGGAGGG